>NC_140210.1:147500-185000 GCF_951802725.1 Rutilus rutilus | reverse complement strand
GTCAAGGTGAGCGCTAACCCTCGTCCTGTTCAGAGACACACACACACACACACACACACACACACACACACACACACACACACACACACACCTGAAGGGGTTTATTCTGAGATTAGTTCGATTTATTAGCTCTTTAAACGCAAAGCTTCCACGGAGAGATCAAACTAGACGGACATAAGAGATACCGTATACAGTCATAACACTTATTACACAGCATTTCTCCACATTAATAATTATGGAGATCAGAGATATTGATTTCAGATTAAACCGTTTTAAAATCGTACCTGCTTGTATCTTATAATCCAACAGTGAACAAAACAATAGACACAAAATGGCCGCCGCTGCGTTTGTGTGAAACGAGAGAGAGCGAGTCCACGATACTGGATGGCATAATTAAATAACTGTACACAAAATATTGATTTGATTCAGTTTTAATATTTTATTAGCTCACCAAACGCAAAACTTCCACGAAGTAAAACTGTTCCTAGCGAGTGTGTAGCGCTGCTGACCTCAGTGACGGATGAGCCTGTGTTTCTGTTCTCAGAGGCTGTTATCCGGGAATAATATCCCGCTGGATGTGTGATTGACCAATCAGAATCAAGTATTCCACAGAGCGTGTAATAATTCAGGTTAAAACCCTACAATTACCATGTGATTACCATTCCTGATCTTCTAAGCAATATATAGTTCACTGTGGGAACCAAATTTTTTTGGGGATATTGCAGAAAAGGCTGGATGGAAACGGCAAGATGCACATCAACTCTAAAAAGTATATAACAAACGTTTGCTCTCAATTGTCTTTTTTTTTTTTTTTTTATCTGATAAGAAGACATAAACACTGATGGAAACACATTACCTAATAAATCCCTCGATGTGCAACAATAACCCCAGGCTAGGGCTGGGCGATATGACCAATCTCAGATCCCGATAACGATATACATCACGATATAGAACCTTTACTGTAAATATATATATATATGAACCACGTGGAAAAGCACTATATAAATGTAACGAATTATTATTAAAAGACTTTCTTTTCTACATTTCAAAGTATATACTCAAAAATGGGTCAGTTATATGTGATTATTTTTTTCCCTTTATTTAGAACTTCTGGGCAAATGTTTGATTAAGAATGTATAAATATAAAATATGAATGAAATATAAAACAAAACAAAATTTGTTTTCAAAAACAAATGATTACAGGCCCAACATGTGCATGACGTCATCGTCTTGTTTACGCGGAGGGCGCTTTCAAAAACTTGCTCTTTGAAACCCGTTTTCAAAACTTTGCGTTTCCAGGCGCACAAAACGCCTTTGTCGTGTAAACGAACCGCCAAAACGCTTAAACAATTTTGCGTTTTTAGTTGAAAACGGTGTCGTGCCCCTTAGTTTTATGCCAAATTTCAGTTGTGTAAATATTAAGTTAAAGTTTGCAACTTTGTATTGAAGCATAACTATTGATGACAGAGTTTTCATGTTTGCCTGAACTATGTAGTGTCACACAGTTGATGTTTGTGTGTGCTTGTAAGGGGATGAACTGTGCGGCGCAGATGTTAGTGTCGCGTGTTGAACAGTCGCCAGGCCTCTGTGTGACGCTTGTGCTGTTTTCCAGAGTACGCAGTACTACGACATGCGCTGGTCCTGCGAGCACCTGATCATGGTGTGGATCAACGCCTTCGTGATGCTGATGAGCCAGTTGCTGCCGCCCCGGTACTGTGACCTCCTGCACCGCTCCGCCGCGCACCTGGGCCGATGGCAGAGGCTCGAGCCCGGCTCCGGCAGCAACGCCCCGCAGCACCTGTGAGCGCTCGCACACACACACACACATCTCAGAACATCTAAGACACATCTTAGAACGGTGTGTGTTAGCGGCCCCTAAGTTAATAACTAATGATCTTTGCAAAGGAAGTGAATCAATCAAAACTAACTTTATCTGGACAATAACTTTATTCTAGAGCTGCTGTAAAGCCTAAACAATCTCTGTTACTGTAATCTCCTGTTATCACTGTAAAGCTGCTGTGAAACTCTATATTGTTAAAGCGCTATATAAATGAAGGTGACTTGACGTGTGTGTGTGTGTGTGTGTGTGTATAGCTGGTCCGACAGCACCATCTGGCCGCAGGGAGTTCTGGTTCGGCACAGTCGCTGCCTCTATAAGGCCGTCGGGCCGTGTAATGTGGCCTTGCCCTCCGACGTCTCACACGCCAGGTTTTATGTGAGTATCTGTCACTCCTCACCTTTACTGATGATGACATGAGTGAGTGAGACGCGAGTGATGACGTGAGTGAGACGTGAGTGATGAGATGACGCGAGTGAGATGAAACGAGTGATGAGATGACGCGAGTGATGACATGATGTGAGTGAGACGCGAGTGAGACGCGATGACACGACGCGAGTGAGACGCGAGAGATGTGAGTGATGACACGACTTGAATGAGACGCTGAGACGCGAGTGATGGTGCGAGTGATGCGATGACGCGAGTGAGACGCGAGTGATGAGATGACGCGAGTGAGACGTGAGTGATGACATGACGCGAGTGAGACGTGAGTGATGAGATGACGCGAGTGAGACGCGAGTGATGAGATGACGCGAGTGAGACGCGAGTGATGAGATGACGCGAGTGATATGATGTGAGTGAGACGTGAGTGATGAGATGATGTGAGTGATGACATGACGTGAGTGAGACGCAAGAGACGTGAGTGATGACATGACGTGAGTGAGACGCGAGTGAGACGTGAGTGATGACATGACGCGAGTGAGACGTGAGTGATGAGATGACGCGAGTGAGACGCGAGTGATGAGATGACGCGAGTGAGACGTGAGTGATGAGATGACGCGAGTGATATGATGTGAGTGAGACGTGAGTGATGAGATGATGTGAGTGATGACATGACGTGAGTGAGACGCAAGAGACGTGAGTGATGACATGACGTGAGTGAGACGCGAGTGAGACGTGAGTGATGACATGACGTGAGTGAGACGCGAGTGAGACGTGAGTGATGACATGACGTGAGTGAGACGCGGTGATGACACGACGCGAGTGAGACGGGAGAGACTTGGGTGAGACGCAAGTGATGAGATGACGCGAGTGAGACGTGAGTGATGACATGACGTGAGTGAGACGCGAGTGAGACGTAAGTGATGAGTGAGACGTGAGTGATGAGATGACGCGAGTGAGACGTGAGTGATGAGATGACGCGAGTGAGACGTGAGTGATGAGATGACGCGAGTGAGACGCGAGTGAGACGTGAGTGATGAGATGACGCGAGTGAGACGTGAGTGATGACATGACGTGAGTGAGACGCGAGTGAGACGTGAGTGATGAGATGACGCGAGTGAGACGTTAGTGATGACATGACGCGAGTGAGACGCGAGTGATGAGATGACGCGAGTGAGACGTGAGTGATGACATGACGTGAGTGAGACGCGAGTGAGACGTGAGTGATGAGATGACGCGAGTGAGGCGTGAGTGATGACATGATGTGAGTGAGACGCGAGTGAGACGCGAGTGAGACGTGAGTGATGAGATGACGCGAGTGAGGCGTGAGTGATGACATGACGCTAGTGAGACGTGAGTGATGACATGACGTGAGTGAGACGCGAGTGAGACGTGAGTGATGAGATGACGCGAGTGAGGCGTGAGTGATGACATGACGCGAGTGAGACGTGAGTGATGACATGACGTGAGTGAGACGCGAGTGAGACGTGAGTGATGAGATGACGCGAGTGAGGCGTGAGTGATGACATGATGTGAGTGAGACGTGAGTGAGACGCGAGTGAGACGTGAGTGATGAGATGACGCGAGTGAGACGTGAGTGATGACATGACGCTAGTGAGACGTGAGTGATGAGATGACGTGAGTGAGACGTGAGTGATGAGATGACGCGAGTGAGACGTGAGTGATGACATGACGTGAGTGAGACGCGAGTGAGACGTGAGTGATGAGATGACGCGAGTGAGGCGTGAGTGATGACATGATGTGAGTGAGACGTGAGTGATGACATGACGCGAGTGAGACGTGAGTGATGAGATGACGTGAGTGAGACGCGAGTGAGACGTGAGTCATACCTGCAAACTTGTCGCTTTTCGGCGACAATCGCCGTTTTCTTGGTCAATTGGGTCATTTACGTGAATCGCGTAGAACCGGAGAGTTTTTTTTCCGAGGGGGGGGGGGGGGGGGGGGTATTGTTTCTCACAGTAACTGCCATGCAGGCTAGAATTGCGAAACATTATTGGATAATTCTTATAATTGACATTTCTCTGGGCCAATCGGAATCTTAGCACTTTTTCTCTTGGCCAATTGGAATCTTAGGACTTGCGTCAGAATCTTGAAGCACACAGCGTCAACTGAGCTGAGCTCGCCATTTGATGAGACGCCTGGCTACCGTGCGAGTCTAATGGAAACTCGCGCATGAATTTTCCTGCATTTTAGCGCCCACCAAAATGATTTTTTGTCCCGCCAAAGTCTTATTTGATCGGTGAGTAATGTAGATGAACGGCTGCGTTTGTGACAGAGTGTATGTTTAACTGAAAGAACGAGCAGAGAGAGAGAGAGCCGGTCGCGCGCGCGCACTCTCTGTGTAAACGACTTCACCGTCTCCAAACTAGGCGCTGTGTTGCTCTCTCTCCCTCGCTCGCACATATTAATCAAAAATAAATCGACACGGTGGTAAAAGGTCGAAAGACCTTTTTTTTTTCTGAATTACTGCTGGGTGTGAATTTTGCTAAATAAGTTTACTTATCTTCTCTGAAAAGCGTTCTGGACATTCAGCTGACTTAAACAACACTTTAATTAAACGAAATAAAACTATACAGTGATGAAATGTTTTTATGTTGACACAAATCTTGGATGTCAGTGTCCTAACTGCTGGCATAATCACACAACGCGCACGACACGTCCAATTCGCGAACTAATGACTCCTTTAAACCGATTCATTTTAATGAATGGTTAAAACCAGGGTTCGAAATTAAGGGGGACTGGGGGGGGTCCCGGACCCTCCATAAGTCATTAGGGACCCCCCATAAGAATTTATTTTTGGATTTTGGGGGGTCCCCGACAAATATATTTTAACATTAAAAATAATTGTGAAAATTATAGGTCTTTAGTGACGTTTTATATTTATAACAGTAATTCATTTATTTCCTAGCGCGAGGCAGCTATTAGCTGAGTGAGTTTCTATACAGCATCACAGATTGTTGTTATGGTGCTCCCGCAGACACGCACTGTAGCTGAACGCGGCAAAACGAAACCTCACAAAGAGTGAAATCCTGTAAGTGCTTCGATTATATTTATATCTCTATAATTGCTTATAGTAAAATATTAGGAGTTCGAGTTCCTCAAAAGTTGCATTAACTAGATACGCAGTGTAATGATTAGAAGAGTACGTTTGTCAACGTTTCTTGTTAGCTAAGTATGTGTATGAAGGCAAATTATCTGCCAGCTAACAGCAGACTATGGAAACTTGTTTCCGCCACAGAGTGAAAAATAAAAAAGGTAATTCTGACGTTTTATCTCAGAATTACGTGATATAAAGTCGCAATTGCAGGTTATAAAGTCAGAATTGCATGATATAAAGTCGCAATTATGTGTTATTAAGTCAAAATTGCGTGATATAAAGTCGCAATTGCGTGTTATAAAGTCAGAATTATGAGATATAAACTCGCAATTGCGAGAAATATACTTGAAATATACTTTTTTTTCTCAGAATTGCATGTTTATATCTCGCAATTCTGACTTTATAATATGCAATTGGGAGATATAAAGTCAGAATTGCATGTTATAAAATCTGAATTGTGAGATATAATTCTGAGGTAAAAAAAAATAATAAAGTCAGAATTGCTTTGCTTATAAAGTCAGAATTTCGTGATATAAACTCGCAATTAGGCCTATGTGTTATAAAGTCAGATTTGCATGAAATAAAGTCGCAATTGCGAGAAAAAAAAGACACCACTACAATACTGGGCCTGGCCCAAACCATGAAAAACATCCCAAGACCATTATCCCACCTTGAACACTTCAACATTGCTCCATATAATTTTGCCTACAGTATATAGTGTAGCAAGGTAGTCTTCAGAATTTTTAATAATTTAATAATTTAATTTTAGGGGACCCCCCAAGAGTCCTAAGTCATTTCGAACCCTGGTTAAAACAACTAATCTTTCCAACAGTGAACTGAGGTGACGTCTGAATCGGTGTAACTAATCAGTAACACTTTACAATAAGGTTATATTTATTACATAAATTATATAAAAAAGTACAGTTTGCTAACTCAAGCTTAAACTTCAAAATAAAGAAAACCACTTGTTTTAAAAAAAAAAAAAGCATATGACTACATTTTTCCACACAGTGCTATCAAGAATCGATAAGAGAATCGATAAAGAATTGGATCGATAATCAGAATCGTCAGTGGCATTATTATTGATAAAATCTTATCAATTCCCATCCCTATGTGAAGACCGTAAAATTATAATCAAACATTAAAGAACATACATGTTTTTTTTAAGAGTTTTTTTTTTTTAAGAGTTAAAAGATTAAAACATTTTGCTAACATGAGGTCTTATTGTGTCACTGTCAGTCTTTTTACATCAGTGCAAAACTAGGGTATGCAGATTAATTATTATTATTATTATTATTATTATTATTATACATTGTTCATCAGCATGCATTGATTAATCCCATGGCATGTAGCAAAAAAAAAAACATGCCATCTCCCCCCCCCCCCCCCCCCCCCCGGCGAGTATATTTCAATTCACTGTCACCTTTTTTAGTCTGAGGAGTTTGCAGGTCTGGTGAGTGATGAGATGACGCGAGTGAGACGTGAGTGATGACATGACGTGAGTGAGACGCGAGTGAGACGTGAGTGATGAGATGACGCGAGTGAGGCGTGAGTGATGACATGATGTGAGTGAGACGCGAGTGATGACATGAGTGAGACGTGAGTGATGAGATGACGCGAGTGAGGCGTGAGTGATGACATGATGTGAGTGAGACGCGAGTGATGACATGAGTGAGACGTGAGTGATGAGATGATGCGAGTGATATGATGTGAGACGTGAGTGATGAGATGACGCGAGTGAGACGTGAGTGATGACATGACGTGAGTGAGACGCGAGTGAGACGTGAGTGATGAGATGACGCGAGTGAGGCGTGAGTGATGACATGATGTGAGTGAGACGCGAGTGATGACATGAGTGAGACGTGAGTGATGAGATGACGCGAGTGAGGCGTGAGTGATGACATGATGTGAGTGAGACGCGAGTGATGACATGAGTGAGACGTGAGTGATGAGATGATGCGAGTGATATGATGTGAGTGAGACGTGAGTGATGAGATGACGCGAGTGAGGCGTGAGTGATGACATGATGTGAGTGAGACGCGAGTGATGACATGAGTGAGACGTGAGTGATGAGATGATGCGAGTGATATGATGTGAGTGAGACGTGAGTGATGAGATGACGCGAGTGAGACGTGAGTGATGACATGACGTGAGTGAGACGCGAGTGAGACGTGAGTGATGAGATGACGCGAGTGAGGCGTGAGTGATGACATGATGTGAGTGAGACGCGAGTGATGACATGAGTGATGAGATGACGCGAGTGAGACGTGAGTGATGACATGATGTGAGTGAGACGCGAGTGATGACATGAGTGATGAGATGACGCGAGTGAGACGTGAGTGATGAGATGACGCGAGTGAGGCGTGAGTGATGACATGATGTGAGTGAGACGCGAGTGATGACATGAGTGAGACGTGAGTGATGAGATGATGCGAGTGATATGATGTGAGTGAGACGTGAGTGATGAGATGACGCGAGTGAGGCGTGAGTGATGACATGATGTGAGTGAGACGCGAGTGATGACATGAGTGAGACGCGAGTGATGACATGAGTGAGACGTGAGTGATGAGATGATGCGAGTGAGACGTGAGTGATGACATGAGTGAGACGCGAGTGATGACATGAGTGAGACGTGAGTGATGAGATGATGCGAGTGATATGATGTGAGTGAGACGTGAGTGATGAGATGACGCGAGTGAGACGTGAGTGATGACATGACGTGAGTGAGACGCGACAGACGTGAGTCATGACGTGAGTGAGACGCGAGTGAGACGCGGTGATGACACGACGCGAGTGAGATGCGAGAGACGTGAGTGATGACACGACTTGAGTGAGACGCGAGTGATGAGATGACGCGAGTGAGACGTGAGTGATGACATGACGTGAGTGAGACACAAGTGAGACGTGAGTGATGAGATGACGCGAGTGAGACGTGAGTGATGAGATGACGCGAGTGAGACGTGAGTGATGAGATGACGCGAGTGAGACGCGAGTGAGACGTGAGTGATGACATGACGTGAGTGAGACGCGAGTGAGACGTGAGTGATGACATGACGCGAGTGAGACGTGAGTGATGACATGACGTGAGTGAGACGCGAGTGAGACGTGAGTGATGAGATGACGCGAGTGGTGAGACGTGAGTGATGAGATGACACAAGTGAGACGTGAGTGATGAGATGACTCGAGTGAGACGCGAGTGAGGCGTGAGTGATGACATGATGTGAGTGAGACGTGAGTGAGACGTGAGTGAGGCGTGAGTGATGACATGATGTGAGTGAGAGCTCTACTGGGGATCTGTGGCTCAGTTAAAAACCACTCACTCACTGTCAGGGATTTTCTGTGGAACAAAAAGTGTTTTTGAAGAATCTTCCAGCACACACTCGTGTTTCAGCCGCTAACAGTGTCTGACGCTTCAGAAGATGGAAATTGTTTGCCTGATTATTTTTTTATTATCCCCAAACCAGTGAAGCACAAACCCTGCGGCTGATTGTAATTATTTCACTGGTCATCATGTCAATCACCATCCATGATGTTCCTGAACTTCTCATGGCTGATTGAGCTGACCAATGAAACGGCTGTGTTTGGGGGAAATAGTTAAAACATTGTTGTGTTTGTCACTGATGAAGGGTTAGTCATCAGGATTCTGATCTGTGTGTGTAATGAACCAGTGTCTCTGAAGAGCTTCTTCATTCGTGTGTTCAGAGGCCGGGATCCTGAAGCGGGTCAGGAGTGTTTCACTTTAGCTTGTGCCAACCCTGGGTTTAGGGAACCAGGAAAGTGGTTCGGCTTTTAGCCATTATTATTTATGATAATTATATACAAACCATATATAATAAGTTATAACGTTAAAATATAGTTTAACAATTAAATATTTAGTTTAAATGAATATAAATATATACAGATAATATATAAAAAATACGATTTGCTATCGATAGATAAAGCTTTAAAAATGACTACATGCCCTTCCAGTTCCAGCCTCTGTATAGCTATATAAACTAACTTCACAGCAGGATATTTTCTTCTTGCTGTGTAAATGTTTGTATTCCTCATTTTGATCAAGAGAAGTGAATCACGCGCAGTCTGTTTCATGGCCTGTGATTGGCTGTTCACTGCTGATGTCACTGTCATGAGCGCAGGATCTAAGCTTGGGAAACACTGGTTTAGACGATGAACTGATTCTAGTTGAGTTCTGATCGTGTGTTTAACCGGACCTTCAGTTCCTCACGCTGATTAATGCTTCTTGTGTTTTCCTCGGTCCAGTTTCTGTTCCACAAGCCGCTGCGGATCCTGAACCTGCTGATCGGGATCGAGTCGAGTGTGGTTCTGTACCAGCTGTACTCTCTGCTGCGGTCCGAGCGCTGGAACCACACGCTCTCGCTCGGACTCATCCTCTTCTGCAACTATTACGTGCTGTTCAAGCTCCTGCGGGACCGGCTGGTTCTGGGCAAGGCGTACTCGTACCCGCCGGGCCACGGCCTGCCCGTCAAGACGCCCTGAGACTCGGACTCTCGCTTTTGATACCGTCTGTTTTCATGCAACCTTTGTATCTATTTAATAAAATATTTTATTTTGTATACTGTTACACACGACTAGAAGACGGGCGTTACGTTTACGGCGCGATGGCGTATCCTGGCGTCATGTTTTGTGGCCCAGATGATGTCCGAATTCTGCCAAAGATTGAAAAAAAGAAAAAAGAACTGGAAGAGCTAATGCTGGCCAATCACGAGGAAGGACTGGACGGGGCGGTCCGGTTCATCGCCAGTGCTGGACGGACATTTACACTCTTTAAGTATTATCTGTTTAAAGCATCTTGTTTGTCCACTTGGTTTCAATCAATCTTTGTAGATAAACTGCACCAACAGGATCTGTTTTAAAGCTTGAGCGATCAGCATCTTCATTTGCTGTTCATGTTAACTCTGTGCCAAATCCCAGGGGGCCGCGGGGCATCAGGAGTGGGCGTGGTCACGTGAGCTGCGGGTGTGGCCACATGAGCTGTGGGCGGAGCCATGCACTGTCAAGCTTGCAGTATTTTTGGTGTTTCAAAGTTCCAAATGACAAAAACCAGCTCGAGTGCCCATGTGTGTCAGATCATCGCCATCACTAAACTCATGTTTCACTGCAAGATCAATATAAGAAACGATCAGGAAGATTTCCATGACATTATGATAGTATGTTTGGGTTTGTTTCTTATTAAAATAAAGAGAATTTGATTGGAAATTAGCTTAATTAGTAAGAAAAGTAAAAATTAGTAAAAAGTAAGAAATGCCTTAAAAACATGATCTGTTTCCTTATGATTTTCAGGTGAAATGTGTTCTCGACAAGCGTTATGCTTTTTTTGTTTTGTTTATCTGATGTCTAATCTGTGCAGTTCCCAGCAGCCATTTCTCACACTCAGTGGTGCTATTTTTTTGCAAAAGCTTTTAATGTGTTGTAACAGAGGACATTAAAACTCTGAAAGTGATTAGTGTCATTGAATGAATATCCACTGGTTTACTGGTGTGTGTGTGTGTGTGTGTGTGTGTGTGTGTGTGTGTGTGTGTGTGTGTGTGTGTGGAGATCTGCAGAACTGTCTCTCACCACTAGAGGGAAACACACGCTTGTAAAAGCAGGATCTCGTACAGTAGTTCTCAGACATTAGCAATGCATGACATCAACATCAGTAGAGAAAACCAGTTCACAGAAACTGGCAGCTTCATCAGTGCCTTTCTGTCCCAGTCCTTCACCAGTGGCTGTCCAGAACATCTTCCTTTAATGGTCACACTTTATATCAGGTGTCTTTATGTACTTGCATAAAAAAATATATAATAGTTAGGTTCAGTGTGCTTATTGTGTTGCGGACACTGTTGAGGTGGGATGAGGGTAAGGTTAGGACGGGTAAGGTAAAAGGAAAGGTCAACACTAATTACATGAAGGTGTTTTTAAAATAGAAATACAATGTAAAAACATGTATGTACACAATAATTGCACTGTATCAAATGATTAATGTAAATGCAAGTACATAGTAGTTAAAGACACTTAATTAAAGTGGGTCCCCTTTAGTTTGTCTTTAAGAGCCTTCAGATAAAAATCAGGCACTCATACAACATACACTATATTATAATGAAATTAGTTTGCTAAGTTTAAATGGGCATAAATGGAGAAAGATTCTTTGGCACAACTTTCCTTTTGTACAAGAATGGCTTAAAGGGTAGAGTTCACCCGAAACTGAAAATTATCCCATGATTTACAGGCCGTCTGCCAGAAGCTAGTTATTCTAGTGGATGAAGTTTAAAATTGTATATTTTTCTAACACCAACACATCGCTTCACTTCAGAAGGCCTTTATTAACTGCCTTTATTTTTTAATATAACTCCAACTGTATTCGTTTGAAAGAAGAATGTCTTATACACCTAGGATGAGGGTGAGTAAATCATGGGCTAATTTTCATTTTTGGGAACTGTCCCTTTACCAAGTCTTTAAAAACAGTGTCTTGTCATGTTATGCTTCAGCATGTTCTTGTGTATTGCTGGACTGAAACGCTCCTGCATGAAGTAAGAGAATCTTCTGTGCTAATAAAGTGAACGAAGCCGTCGCTCCTCAACCCTCTCTACAGTCCACGTAGTTCCCCTTGATCCAGTAGCAGATCTGGGCGTATTTGAGCGGCGTGATCCGCACCGCCACATTGAACTCCTGAGGCGACCCGCTGAGATCCACC
Organism: Rutilus rutilus; assembly: GCF_951802725.1. Classification (NCBI taxonomy): domain Eukaryota; kingdom Metazoa; phylum Chordata; class Actinopteri; order Cypriniformes; family Leuciscidae; genus Rutilus; species Rutilus rutilus. The sequence goes on along the minus strand of NC_140210.1, from coordinate 172,970 downwards.
CACTGGTGTCCGGAGAAGATCCCGATGACCTTGCGCTCCCAGCGCTGGCGTGCGCGGCTCCACATGCGGGCGTAGACGCCGGATCCGCTAGCGCCGGGCTGAGCGTCGCAGCGCTGGTACAGCAGGTCGTAGGTCTCGTCCGAAGCCTGGCAGAAGCGGTACACCAGCTGACCGGGCCGGTCGGTGTCGAAGCCGGAGAACTGGACCCGCTTCCCGGGCAGCAGCGCGGCGGAGGGGCTGATGCCTAGCTTCATGTGCCGTCGCCGGTGCGCCTTCTTCAGCTCCAGCAGGGCGTAGTCGTAGTCCATGCCGATGTCGTTAGCGGTGCCCTTGATCCAGCCCTTCGGCACGTGTGTGCGCTTCACCCGGATCCACTGGAACTTCATCCGGTCCGGTCTGCCGCTCGTGCCGTTTCTGCCCGACGGATCTTTCTGCTGTTTCAGGAACCCGACTCTCAGCCTCTGGGCTCCTTTCACATAGTTCTTGCCATCGTGGATGCAGTGCGCCGCCGTTAGCACGTGTCGTTCGCCCACTAGCGTCCCCGAGCACCCGGTCGACAGCTTCACCGCGGTGGAGAACGGGTAGTTTAAGAGGAAGTCCTGCCCGACGATACTGAAGCGGCCGTCGTGGCCGAAGATCTGGCGTTTGGGTCGGGAGCGACTGGCGGGCGTCTGGATGAAGCTGTTAGCGTCGAACCCGTAGATTCCCACGGCGGTCTGGGTTAGCCGGCCGCTGGAGTACAGCGTCTCGTAGGACAGGCGATGCCGCAAGGCCGAGTCGCTGGGTGGAGCCGCTCGTCGGTGGCAGGCCGGCCCGCAGGAAGAGCTGAGCTCCAGCTGAGGCGCCCGCAGGAAGTGAGGCGGCGCCCGGTCCTCCGTGTGCTGAGCCCAGATCACCGGCACCCGCTGGACGGGCCACTGGGGCCCCGGGGCCGCGCCGGCCGACAGCAGCAGCAGCGACAGCAGAGCGGGGCCGAGAGAACACGCCATCAGCACACCTGAGAGCAGAACGGGGGAAACATCAGTCAGACACGAGAGCTTTTCCATCGGCCTTCAGTGTGTAATGTATAAGACAGCTCCAGTTCTTCTCTGTGTCAGTCTGGGCTGTTTACACCTGGCCACTTCATGCGTTTACTGTGATCTGACAGATCTCACATATGCAAATTTTACTCCTCCCAAAAATGCTAAAAAATAAACGTGTGAGAGCGTGTTATAGGCTACATGTCATGTTATAGCCAGATATGACGGCTCTGATGATAAGAAACTCTTCAAGCCAAACTATCGCAAATCAAAGTGTAACTCGCAGACACTTAACACACAATCATCTTCATTAAAAGCAAAGCAACGAAATGATCTTACCAGTGCTGTTGACGCTCTCTTCTATTGCGGTCTTTGATTTTGAAATTAGCTGATGATCAATAAATTGCAGCTCATATCTGTTGCTTTCGCTGACGTGAACTCCATTAAATCTGCACGGGAACTGAAGATCAGGTTTAAAGGTGTACACCAGGTGTAAATGGAATCGTTTTGATAAATCAGACAGCTATCCGATCAGTAAACGCATGAAGTGACCAGGTGTAAACATGCCCTGAGTGTTAAAAATGTGACGCTTTATCGTAAACCCCTCTGATTGGCCAATGTGGTCACGTGCTCATCGGATATGTCTGTGATTGGCTACAGTGATCAGCACACGGGAGCGTTTAAAGGTTTTTTTAAACGATAGGAGCGTTTGAAAGCACAATAAGCCGTCTATCAGCGGACCGGTCCTGCTTTCAAACGCTCGCGTGTGTATCTGTGTAAGCGCCGGGAACGAACACGTCACAATATTCCTCATTATAATAATTCATACGCAGAATAAAGGGGCGGGGCCTGGTTGAGTGAGTTAGTAGAGTGTTGAAACTGGCGGTTATGTTAAAGGGTGGGACATTTCCCAAACACACTCAAAGCGCTCGACCAATCACAACACACTGATCCAGCCGACCAATCAGAGCACAGTGTGCTTTTCAGAAGGAGGGGCTTCATAGAGACAGGAACAGTTACTGACAGACGAGAGAAGCGTTTAACTCCACTGTTACTCATGCACTGGCGAACTAAGCTCTTCCCCTCGGGTGAATCCCCAACGACATTTTCAAGCACGTTCAACTTCGTCAAGTGAACGAGGGAAGTTTATTTGGACCCCTCGATTTTGACAGGAGCGAGTCTGCTCAATGTACGCTTCAGATTCATAGACCACAATACACCATGATTGTGACGTCACCACAGATCGTGCTTAATTATTTTAAATTAATACAATTTTTTTTTTAACACAGTTAAAATTTATTATTTTAGCAATATTGTTTGTGTATTTTTTTATATTTTATATTAAATATATATATATATTTAATATTTGTTTATATTGACATTTTTTAACATGCCCAAGCATATACAGGCCTATATAATAAATCAGCTCCATATCAGATTCCAAGTGATCAAGGGTTGAGAGGTTCTACTCAAACACATTTCCAGGGTTCTGCCAGTAGTGGGCGCTCGAGCAGCGCTAACAACGACGATCAGCGAGTGAACGAGACCGAGGGAACGAGTTAAACGCAGCCCACTCTACAAGTTCGATTAAACCATAAAAATATGAGGACATTTTTTTGTAAATATTTTAATATGAGACAAAAACAAAACACTAAACTTGGTTAAGATATTTATCTGACAAAATTATTTGGCAAAAAAAAGGCAAACTACAGCTAGGTTTTATTTTACTGCGCAAAACAATGCATAAAAACAAAAAGCTAAAAGGAAAAAAGCAAACATTGTTGTAATCAGTTATTAATATTTGGTTGGTTCTCTCTTGTTTGTGCACGTGTTCATAATGTCTTTGTATGACAGTCTGGACAAAAATTATGTCCACACAATTTGTCATGTTTCATTGCATTAATATCACAAATAAAAGCACAACTAGGCAATATGACCAAAAAAAAAAAAAAAATCCTTATTTGAATATAATTAAGATTTGTTAAAGGGTGGAAATGTGTAAGTGTTCCTCGACTTTACTGTAATTCTGCACAGTTTCAGAACTCTGTCAAAGAGTATAGAAGCCCAAGAGGCGAAACTCAATAGAACGCTCCATAGCAACAGTTGCCCCCATGACGTGACGGCGCGGCCGCCATTATGGACTGAAAACTGAAGGAAAACGCCGAAAAATAATGGGAGTCAATGGCACTGAAAAACTTGACATAACAAAAACTTAACATAACTTAATTTTTTCTGGCCGTCATATCTAAATATGAAAACAATTTAAAATACATTAATGAGGATGACCGACGTCAAATGACGTTAAATGACAGAAAATATACGTCTATGTCGTGTTGGTTATGCATGGCCTAATTACCCTTAGGAAAATAGTATTTTGGGACAAAATATTACTATATAAGTACTATAAGACTACTATAGAAATACTATAGCGGCTCTAGGATATAATAGAGGTGATGTTCTGTAATACCTCTATAATATTTTTAAGCTGCTATAGTATTTATATAGTAGTCTTATCGTACTTCTGTAGTATGTCACAAATTACTATAGTATTCCTATAAGATTAATATTTTGTCCCAAAATACTATAAGATTATAGTACTTTTTTAGTAAGGGTATGTCCCCCACCGAATCGGCTTCATTAGCCTACCACTTACGGTTTGCAAAGATACAATTATAAAATTACTGCAAAACTTAAATCTATCAATATTTATGTTCTATTATGCATTTAATTGTTATATGACTAACAGAAATTCATGAAATAATATAGGCTAGGCTATAGGCAGACACACAGTAATTAGATATAAGTAATACGATATTCAAATGTTGATTTTGAAATTAGTGAACATCACCATATATATGATTTAAAAATATATATTTTTTTAAATTATAAATGAACATTTCTAAAGACAGTTAATATTTTACATAGAATATCACAAAAATATTAACAACTTGTTTTTTCACCATCTTCAGTGAAAGTGCACACAGTGAACGTTTCAATGGCAAGAAAAAAACAATCTATGAATGTCCTATTACAGGAGGAAAGGAACAAAAAAGATGTGCAATCTAGCAAGTGCACACATGAACTATAAACACCTACTAAAATGGATTTTGCCATTGACTGGCGCTAACGATTTCAGCAGCTTTCAGTCCATAATGGCGGACGCGCCTCCGCAGCGCCATCTACAGACTGTTACCCATAACACAACAGAGTTTCGCCTCTTGGGCTTCTATACTCTTTGACTCTGTTACTAAAGTCGCACAACAACTCTTCTGTGCCAAAGGTCAAAGGTCTAAAACTGCATCTGTTTAACAGGTGAATCATGTAAACGCGTTTTAATCCATCACTGCCAGTCGAGTGAGTTACAGTGTCTGGGCTTCTGGGATTTACTTTATCCACCAGGGACAGAATACATGGAAATACTTCTGAAGGATGAGTGTGAGAAAATATCCGCTTCCATGACAGCAATGAAAACAGCTGGAATCACCATGGTTACTAAACACACAGGACTCTGTTATACAGACCCAGAACTCTTCATCACATCTTCATCACACGGACTAGATTAAAAACAGAATCTCTAATAAGATTATCGTGATTTACACACACACACACACACACAGTGAAAAATTACGTGATCAATAAGTTATGACAACATGTTTTTGCATTGCTTTAACTCATCAAAATAAGTAAAGCAGTTTTCAACTTTTTTAAAAAGTTTTACAAGATTTAACTTTTTTTTTTTTTTTTTTTTTTTGTCAGTTTAAAGTAATTTAAGTTGAAATTACTTAAACATCCAAGTTTATTGTACTAAAAAATTTAAGGCAGCAACTTTTTTTGCATTGCAGTTCGACCACTCGATATATGTGGTTCTCCAGCAGAACTAACGCAAATAATGACGCAGAATCTCCCGTTCCGCGAGTCTCAGGTGAAGAGAGCTGAAGTGAGTCTCAGGTGAAGAGAGCTGAAGTGAGTCTCACCTGTTCGCGCGCGCTGGTGTGTCGGATATTAAACTGATGATTCCAGTAAAACAGGAGCAGTGTTTCAGGACATGGATGAGATCCTGCAGCGTCTACATTTCTCCTCTGTCCGCGGAGTTCTGCTGAGTTGTGTTCGGTTCTGCTGAGTTCTGCTCGTGCTCGTGCTCCTCTAGTGAATGTCCGTGGGCGCGCCGCTCGTGCTGAGACTCCTCCGATCACGTGACTCGAGATAAAGAGTCTTCAGAAGATCCGCGGAGATTATGCGTGTTTGTTTTATGATCTATTACAGCAATTCGCCTGGAAAAACCCACTGACTGGGTTTGAGTGGTTTACATAACGTCGTTAATCTTTCATTTCTTCACTCAGTCTCTCTTTGTCAGTGTGTATTTTAATGAATAATTGACCTGCGTTCAATAGCCTATAAATTAACATAAGCCAAAAATGTTTTGTTTTTATTTACATTGTATAAAATCTCCCTTTAAACTGCGCAAAGCTTCCCGAAGCGTCTGTCCAGTTGTTTGATGTTTTAATGTAAGATTAATCCTGTTTTACTGCAGCAGTGTGTGTGTGTGTGTGTGTGTGTGTGTCTGGTGTGGGAGTGGCAGAGGTTAGTTGAGAGTGTGTGTGTGTGTGTGTTGGGAGGGGGGAGGGGATGTGGATGTTCATAAACTTTAGGGATTAATGGAGCGTTAATGTGCTCCATTAATCCCTAAAGTTTATGAACATCCACATCCCCTCCCCCCTCCCAACACACACACACACACACACACACACTCTCAACTAACCTCTGCCACCTATAGTTGTAATATTTGTATATATAATATATAATAATATATAATGGTTGTCCATTTCCTCCAGTTTGACCCATTCAGGCAGATTTATAGACCAGTTGCAAGCAGTAGACCCGGGCTTGACGTCACACTGACACCTGTCAATCACAACAGGGCGGAGGCTCTTCATCATCAGCTCACATTAACCTCCACCTGAAACAATTTCTGCTTACATATGAGTGCTTTATATTATTTGTTCTCGTATTTCATAATGCTTATTTTATTTTTTGCCAAAGACGAAGCTCCTGTATATCGTCTACAGTGCAAATCTCCTGTTTGCACAGAAACCGCTGTTAGACATGCAGTGGATGACAAAGCACAATGTGTGAGATACTGCCTCCCAGAATGCAGTGCGCTTGACTTGACCTTCCACTTCCAGTGATGAATGAACAGTAAGTAACCCTGATATTTGATCTGAATAAGATCATGCAAAATAGCCATTCTTATTTCCAAAATGATGCAGTGATGGTCATGAGAAAACAATGTAGCGCCGCACTGAAGAGTTTATCACTGAAGAGTTTACTTCTACAGCCGAGTGCAGTTCGCCAGTGTCTTCAGTCTTCAGTCTTTAGTGTCTTAAGCCTAGTTCACACTACACAACTTTAAACGTCGGCAGATCGCTGTGCTGTTCAGACTACATGACTTGCTCTGGAGTCTTGAAGTCGTTGTTGTGTTCACACTATGTGACACTATGTAAATCTTCTGCAACAAGGGGGTTACACACTACACGAGCTGACAACAACTCTGTCACCCAACGACTCTATCCGGTCCCAAAACCACATTTTGTCACGAAAACATGCGCAAGAAGTGGAAAGGGAAATGGTGCAGTCCAATGGCGCACTGTCTATTTGAAAATGGATGGCGGGACAAAATTGGCGGTTAAAAAAAAAAAAATTATATATAAAATTATTTTAAAAATATATATAGGGGTTATAGTTGAACACCGTCATTAGAACTCTATAACCGCCCAAACTTAAAATTAAGATTATTAAAATATTTACAAATATTTTTTATCATAGAGAATGTTTAAATACTAATTAAAAACAATTGTTGACAGTCTGTGTTATTATTGGTCTACATCGTTTCCAACTGTATTTGATTCTTTGCCAAGTACCCCTTGACCGACCGCCAATCATCTGAGATAGAAATAAAAGCTATGATATAGTGATGTGCCATCATTATGAGATTTATTAAACAAATGAAAAACATTTGCAATAATAAACATTAGCAATAAACATTTGCAATAATAAACAACGTAGCCTATCATTACCGATAACTGATCATGCAGTTTAATTACCCCTTGACTGGCCCTAAACATGTTTGATAAAAGAAACATATAGGCTACAGTGTATATGATGTGTATTACATTTTAGCTAAAAAAACTATTGTAATAAAAGATAGGATCATATGATGCGCAATATATTGGGTTTTTACCACTTAATGAAGTTTTGTTTTGTAAATCGTCAGACATGATTTTTACCACTTCATTAAGTTTTGCTTTGTAGAAAGCATTTCTTTAAAGCGAATTTCGTTTTGTACAAATTGTATCTTAATTTTAATAAATGTTTCATCAACCAATTGCATGTATTTAATAAATAAAACACAAATAATAATAATTATAACCGTGACATGCGGGCGCCGGCGCGTTGCGTTCACTTGCATTGCATTGTGAACTAGAGCGCATCTCATCGTAAATGAATGAAACTCAGCGTAGGCCTATGCCTCATACATTAGCATTAAATATCTTTGCTGCATCCTTTCTTGAACAGACAAGGGCTTTCTTGCGGCTCGCATCAGCAGAGCATTGCATCGTCCATAGACCGCAAAACAATCAGCGGATGGCGGGCGGGTGCGGCTTTGAAATTTGGTCAAAAAACGTTGGTGCGGATAATGAGTTTTGTCATTTGACTCACGTCATAACCGTCACACCAATTCTGAAACCGGCACACCCCTAATATATATACATACATACATATACATGTATATATTGTTTGCACATGATCTGTTTAGAACCCCCCCAAAAAAAAAAAAAGAATATGCGTGAAAGGATGGATAAGCACGCACGGGCAGCAGGGATTGTCTGTCAGAGAGAGTTGGAAGTGAGTAAAACATTATAATGAAAAAGCAGCTGCCTGTTGTGGTTTGGCAACGATGGTTACAAATACAAAAGGCTTTTGTAATGTCATAACAAGCTGATCATTGGCTGTTGCTCGTCGCGACACGTGACACCACAGGCTATCGAGTCGGCCGACAGCTCTGGATATCTAGCATGCTAGATATTTTTCTGGGCTCGGCGACGCGTCTGCGAGGCGTCTGCGAGCGTCGTTGATGCGCTGTTGGCTCTTTCATACTAACAGATTGGCGAGCGTTCATCGCCCGCTAATCCCCCGACCTGTCGGCGAGCTCAACGATTTGCAAATCGGGCTTAAATCGGGCTTAAAATCCTGTAGTGTGAACTTGGCTTTAGTCTTTAGTGTCTTCAGTCTTCAGTGTCTTCAGTGTCTTAGTCTTTAGTGTCTTCAGTCTTCAGTCTTCAGTGTCTTCAGTCTTCAGTCTCTTCAGTCTTCAGTCTTCATGTGTCTTCAGTCTTTAGTGTCTTCAGTCTTCAGTCTTCAGTGTCTTCAGTCTTCAGTCTCTTCAGTCTTCAGTCTTCATGTGTCTTCAGTCTTCAGTGTCTTCAGTTTTCAGTGTCTTCAGTGTCTTCAGTCTTCTGTGTCTACAGTGTCTTCTGTGTCTACAGTGTCTTCAGTCTTCAGTGTCTTCAATCTTCAGTGTCTTCAGTCTTTAGTGTCTTCAGTCTTAAGTGTCTTCAGTGTCTTCAGTGTCTTTAGTGTCTTCAGTGTCTTCAGTCTTTAGTGTCTTCAGTCTTCAGTATCTTCAGTCTTTAGTGTCTTCAGTGTCTTCAGTGTCTTCAGTCTTCAGTCTTAAGTCTTCAGTGTCTTAAGTCTTCAGTGTCCTTCAGTCTTCAGTGTCTTAAGTCTTCAGTGTCCTTCAGTCTTCAGTGTCTTAAGTCTTCAGTGTCCTTCAGTCTTCAGTGTCTTCAGTGTCTTTAGTGTCTTCAGTGTCTTCAGTGTCTTCAGTCTTTAGTGTCTTCAGTGTCTTCAGTGTCTTCAGTCTTAAGTCTTCAGTGTCTTCAGTGTCTTTAGTGTCTTTAGTGTCTTCAGTGTCTTCAGTCTTTAGTGTCTTCAGTCTTTAGTGTCTTCAGTCTTTAGTGTCTTCAGTGTCTTCAGTGTCTTCAGTCTTAAGTCTTCAGTGTCTTAAGTCTTCAGTGTCCTTCAGTCTTCAGTGTCTTCAGTGTCTTCAGTGTCTTCAGTCTTTAGTGTCTTCAGTGTCTTCAGTCTTTAGTGTCTTCAGTGTCTTCAGTCTTCAGTGTCTTCAGTCTTCAGTGTCTTCAGTGTCTTCAGTCTTTAGTGTCTTCAGTGTCTTCAGTCTTCAGTGTCTTCAGTCTTTAGTGTCTTCAGTGTCTTCAGTCTTCAGTGTCTTCAGTCTTCAGTGTCTTCAGTTTTCAGTGTCTTCAGTGACATTAACCGCAGCGGTGGGCGACTCCATCTTCAGATGAAAGACTCGTCTGTCTCACTCAAGACTTCATGTCTGCAGACACTCCCACGCTGATCTGAGACCTGCTTTCTCTGCACACTTTACCTTTCAGTGTCCAAATGATCTCTGTGTTGCGTCCAGTGTCATCTTTTGGAGTTTATAGCCTTTATTTAGTCACATTCCAACCACATTTTCACTTGCAGAAGATGCTTAATGTGAGGCCATTTAAAAAAAATCTCCTTTTGTTCTCCACAGAAGAAAGAAAGTCATACAAGTTTGGAACAAATGAGGGCGAGTGAATGATGAGAAAGGATGGGGGAAAGAGTAGGCTACGGATGAAAATTACAATGCTGTTTATTTAAATGCATTTTAATGCATTTTTGCATTCAGTCATTGATTATCACTGATGGAAATATGTGATCGTGAGAAGCGCTGGAGTCGCGCTGAATCTGCTCTGGCACGAAAGCCCGAGTGAGGAGGTGAAACATCTGTGAGAAAGTTTGAGATGTGAGAGAGTCGTGTGGAGTCAATGAGAAAGTGGTTAAGACACCTGATGTTTGCCAACTCAATATTAACCGCCTCATGAAGCTGTTTTCCCCACAGATCCATGCCAGAATGATAAACTACTGTGCAAAACAAAATTCCTCTTCTTGTGTGTCTCAAATAAAAGGCCTGTTAATTTACCATTTGCTTTTTTTGCAGAGTTAGAAATAAGAACATCTGGTTTTTGATCCTAGAAAGCGTGACGTCATTTGTAACGAATCCATGTTTAGAGTTGAGGAATATACAGGCCGAAACCCCCCGCGCTTCCCACAGGAGTCACACGTGAGTCACTGCTCATGTGTTCGGGAACGCTGGGCTGGACACGGAACAACAAGCCTGTCCAAAACAAACCAAAGCGTGTCACTCACTCAGATGTTCTCCAAGCAAATTCCTCAGGGATTTGTGCTTCTGCCAACAACGGCTCATGCCAGCCGATGAATACATGAGCACGAGACGCTGCAGAAAACGCCCTGGAGTCAGGCAAACATTTGAGATTTTATTTTAGCTATAGCATTTAACAGTATGATGTTTTTATATAGTTAGGAAAAAAATTCTTGACATTTGACCATTAAACATTTGCAAATAAAGCAGCGTTTCCATCCTATGTGTTCAAGAGAACAAAATCGTCACTTCCTAGGAAATTGGATCAAAATATCAGTAATTACTGCAGAAGTTACTGCAGTCGTGTTCTTTTTTCCTCCATCATAAATGAGTTGCGGCTCAGAGATCTGTAAATTAACACGTGAGGCTGTTTGCTGTCAGTTCAGTTCAGTGTAGTTTTTAACTGCATATTTTTTAGCCATGTGTTCTTATATATATATTTTCATATCGATCTAAATTAGTTCCCTTTTAGGTCTGTCTCCCCCTCCTTCCACAAATACTCAAGCCTGATTGCATGGCGCCGGTAAAATTAACCGGCCAATGACATGCGAGTGCACAAGCTAGGGGCGGAGCCGGTCACTATATAACTCTGCGCACTATAACTCTCTGTCACAAAGCAAGCATCGAAATACTTCTCGCCATTGAAAATGCCTTTAGGTGGACATCGATCCCTTCTGCAATCCGAGTATTGTGCGTGGAGAGGACCGATGGAGCTCCCCGATAACTGATTTTCAGCTTGGAAGGGCTCATGCAGAAGCAGCACTGAATAAGCCTGGCTGTTCGTTCTGCTGAGAAATGACAGTCAGGACCTTCAGGATTTCGACCATTTAGACCTGCGTGTCGAACACCTTCCGTCTCCACCTCTCGTCACCAATGAGCTGCAGGAGGAGAAGCCCAGATGATCACGCATCTGCAGTTCCAGCGTGCGGGTCGTTTAAGGTCTGTGGTGTCCTGTTCAGGAAGAGGGCTTTGCCCTTCAGATGAAGTTCGTGACGACACCGATGACAATATGTCCACAGTTTTGACTCAGGAGACTCTCGGTCCTGTCAGGAGTCCAAGGCTCCCGCAGTGGATGAGGAGCTGATGAAGATCCTCTCAGAGGCAGTTCAAGATCTTGAATGCTTATGTGCTCTCTCTCTCTCTCTCTCTCTCTCTCTCTCTCTCTACAAAGTGACACTGCCAACCCCCCGGTCGGCACGCACAACACAGCGGATCCGCGGGAACGGCAATCATCCTAACAATGTTTTCATCTGTACAGAGGAAAAAAACTTCAGCCGCTCGATGAGGTCTTCGCAGGGAAGAGACACTCAGTTTGCCTCCGTGCTTCAGCGCAAGCCGACGTCAGGAGTGTCAGAATGAAATGCTGTCTTCGCCCTATTTTGGATTTGAGGCCATTGAATTGAGCCACAAACGGCGGCTTCTCGACCATCTGAAGAGTCTTGAGCTGACAGTCAATGTGCAGAAGAGCTGGCCTCATCCACGCAGAGCATCGCAGTCTTGGGAATGAACTTGGACCCGCAGACGATGAGAGTGTGTGTTTCTCAGGAACACACAGTCTTTGCTCAGCACTCTCGCCTCGTTCCTACAGTGATTCTGCTGACCGTCTGCAGCACCTGGATGAGCTCGGGCAATGAGGCACATGAACTGCCTCAAGCAGCACTTTCTTCCACAAGTCAAGGATCGTCATGTTCTTATTGGAACGGACGGTGGTGTCTTACATCTTCCATCAAGAGTGTATTCGCTCACGCTCGCTTCAGTGTCTGGCAGAGCGTTTCCTTGTTTTGGGCGACAGAAACCCTGTATGTTCCCAGAAGTCAGATCTGTGGTGTGGATATGATGTCTGGTTCACTGGGAGTGGAGACATCAAGTGAAGGACTTGTTTGGCAAAGAGGAGATGGACTTTTTTGGCTTGGAGGAGAAGGCGCATTGCCCGCTGTTCCCCTGGATGGGACGTGGTCTTGAATCACTGGCCCAGGGAATGCAGATATCTCATGCGGAGGGATCCGCTATCTCATGCGGAGGGATCCGCTATCTCATGCGGAGGAATCCGTTATCTCATGCGGAGGGATCCGCTATCTCATGCGGAGGGATCCGCTATCTCATGCGGAGGGATCCGCTATCTCATGCGGAGGAATCCGTTATCTCATGCGGAGGGATCCGCTATCTCATGCGGAGGGATCCGCTATCTCATGCGGAGGAATCCGTTATCTCATGCGGAGGGATCCGCTATCTCATGCGGAGGGATCCGCTATCTCATGTGGAGGGATCCGCTATCTCATGCGGAGGGATCCGTTATCTCATGCGGAGGAATCCGTTATCTCATGCGGAGGGATCCGCTATCTCATGCGGAGGGATCCGCTATCTCATGCGGAGGGATCCGCTATCCCGTTATCTCATGCGGAGGAATCCGCTATCTCATGCGGAGGGATCCGCTATCTCATGCGGAGGAATCCGTTATCTCATGCGGAGGAATCCGTTATCTCATGCGGAGGGATCCGCTATCTCATGCGGAGGAATCCGCTATCTCATGCGGAGGGATCCGCTATCTCATGCGGAGGGATCCGCTATCTCATGCGGAGGAATCCGTTATCTCATGCGGAGGAATCCGTTATCTCATGCGGAGGGATCCGCTATCTCATGCGGAGGAATCCGCTATCTCATGCGGAGGGATCCGCTATCTCATGCGGAGGGATCCGCTATCTCATGCGGAGGAATCCGCTATCTCATGCGGAGGGATCCGCTATCTCATGCGGAGGGATCCGCTATCTCATGCGGAGGAATCCGCTATCTCATGCGGAGGGATCTGTTATCTCAAGAGAGAGGCAGTGTGGCTCTCCAGCCCAGAGCTTTAGACCTGTGTGTTTTCAAGATGGCGCTTTAGCTGGCTTTAGCTGAACTGGTAAGAGAGCGGAGGATTTGCAGCACTGTCTACAGACGCTGCTCGTATGAAGTTCAGGAAGGGTGACTGTAGGATTAGACTAAGGCTGCGTCTCATTTCTCTGTCTTACCCCTTACTCTTACCCCTTCCCCTCGGTTTTGCGCGTTCATGTGAGGGGAAGTGGTGTCCCAATTCTCATTTTGATTAAGGGCTAGGGCCAAGGCGTAGGGCTACATAGCCCTAAAAACGAAGTCTGCGGAGGACCACACTTGAAAGAGAGGGGTAGGAATTTCTCAGAAGTGAGTCGCACTTACTCACGTATGTATTTTCAGCAGTTTAATGACACTCGTTTTTTATGATACCTTTAATAAAACGTTCACGCGGTTTTAATTATAATGTTTTTGTTTTGAATCACTAGTTAACCGCTAGCTAGCAGCTATACGCTATTTGCCGTTTGCTAATGTTTTGCTTATGGTGTCGCCGGCGCCGCCGTTAAATACAATGAAACAATGTCTTTGACTGATGGCACACAAGCGTGCAAAGATAAAGAGAGACCAGGCAATCGATATCACAACCCGAGACGACGGCATCTTCGTTTGTTTATGTCAACGTGTATCGCCTCTGTTGACGTAGCAGCCAGCTAGCGGAAAGGGAAGATGACGCAAACAGTAATCGAGTGGTGTCTCATTTCTTAGAGAAACGTTCTTCCCCCTGCCCCCCTTCACTCGGTATCAAAGGGCAAGGGGAAGACGCAGACAAATGGGTAGGGGAAGGGGAAGGGGTAAGACAGAGAAATGAGATTGGCCCTAAGTGCCTACAGTGCTTTCTACTTCGTTTAGAGCGCAGATTATAACGCTGCAAGTGTTTGCTCCCAGGATTCTGCGTACGCCTCTATACCCAGTCCCAGCCTGAGCGCTTACTAGACAGATCCACACACTGTTTGTGTGTGTCGGAGGCACTAAGGGCTTCTTCTGAGCCTGAATCCTGTCCTTTAGGAGTCGGCTCTCACTGCAGGAGGAGTGTGGCGTCTTCATGGGCTTGGGCTGAAGGAATACTGATTCAGGATATTGGTTAGGCAGCAGGTTGGTCTTCACAAAGCACTTTTGCTAGAGTTTATAGCCTTGAGATCCCATCTTTTGCACCGCTCGTTCTGCCGTTCCGGATCAGTAATTCGTCTGTGCCTGGCCATGATTTCGTTCGACCAAGTCCGCTGTGCTTTCATTCCTTAAATGCGCTGATTTAGTCAGCTTCAGAGCATGATGTTCATTATTATTCAATGGATGCACCCGTGTTGTTCTCGATCGCGGGGAGTGGATTGTTGAATATCTTATGTTGTGGAGTCTTTTAGCTTATTCTCGTCAGTTATGGCTCGTTGTTTATGCGCTGCATATGTGGATCCAGCGGTGCTGCTGCCAGTTCATGTGAAATTGTCATAACTGTATATTAGGGGTGTAACGATTCGTGTTAACAACGATTCGATTCGTATCGCGATTCGTGGTTGTCGATACAATTCAAGGACGATATTGGTTCATTTAGAACGATACGATCCGAAACGATTCAGTGACTTTTTAGCCAAAAATTCTTGTAAGGGAATCAGGTATCAATTAATTATGGATATAAACAAACAAGTAAACAACAATTAATGTCAAATGCATTCACATTTTATTTGAATAAAGTAGGACTGAACGATTATGACAAAAATTATTAACAAACAACAGTTAGGCTACCATGGTGATACACAATACTTAGAAGAACTGGTAAAGAAACATGGAAACTGCTCCTGATAAATAGCAACACACATGACGTACCAATAACGTAATTTATTGGTATTTTACTTTTATTTCTTAACTTACTAATTTACGACGTTGCATTCTCGTATGTCTTTTGCACTTGAAGTGATACAGCGCGCTCCGCCGCATTTGCGCGTGCAGTTGAAGAGTGCGCGCTACTGCAGTATAGCGGCTGAGAGACAGGAAAGTCAGTTTTTCTGAGGTGAGAGACTTTGCGCTGCTTGTTGTCTTTGCGCTGCTGCTGGCGCGTCACGCATGGCGACGACGTCACAGATAGGCAGACTGAATCGAGTAACGTTTAACGCCTTTATCATTAAAAGTGCTAAGAAAAAACATCCATATAAAGTCTGACGTGCTTAAATCCAATGTGTTATTTCCTAGTATCGATACAATCGATTCATTACCTTTTAAAACGATGTTAGATCGATATATGTCGTCTGGAAGACCAACTTGCCGAGCACAGATCGATGTAGTTGGATCGTAGGAATATAAATCGATACATCGATGTAGTTGATGAATCGTTACACCCCTAGTATATATACTGTATACTGTGGCTTATTCCCACTTTGCTATGGCACTTATTTGTCCCTTCTATCTTTTTCCCTCGGTGCTCCAGTGTATTTTGGTGAATCCGGCCCCAGAATATCCCTGAGAATCTCCCTAGAAATGGCTGACAGGCATTAAGAACGCCTTAGCAACAGCATAGCAACACAAATCACTCACATGTTCTTCAGAAAGTCTCAGAATCACATTTGTTCCTACAGCTGTGGTTTATGAATGCTCTGTTTGGACGACAGTGAAAGGACTGTTTTCCTCTCTGATCATGAGGACATCAAATCAAATCTCACATAATCAGATCAAAGCAAAGCAACAAAGTTCGTATTGCTGCTGGGGTGTTTCTGTTTCACAAAGTGCTTATTGTTACACAGTTTTACAATCCGTTCACATTATTTGGTTTTGACTGGTCATCGCTTGAGGTGAAAACGCACATCCACCAGTAACACACCTGGAAAACGTGCTGATTTTACCATTCAAAGAGCGGTGGAAATGAGCCTGTTGGGTGCGGCGATGATTCATCTGAGATCGAACACAAAAACACTCTGATCCAGCAGTAGACATCAGGGCTCAGTGTCTAATTATCCATTTGTGTAACGACAGGTCTGGAGCCCAGTATTATTGTGAAGACTAAATGGGTCGTAAAATCAAAAGTTTCTTTTATTAAGCTGACCTACTTATGGTTTGCAGAGTTTCTGCTGTTTTCTGAGCACACTGTGACCTGACCATTAAAGTGACATCAATCATAATGAGATTTTTGCATGTCCACAATAACACTAGACATTAACCAGAAGCACTAACATGAGTGTGGATTTAATGCTTGAATTACTGTTGTACTTTAATAATACACGTCCCAGAAATAGTCCCTTTAATGTTTATTTATGAGCTGATCTGCTGTTGACCGTCACTGAATTAAATATAGACATGAGAGTTTAACATTCCATCATCTCTGGCGTCACAAATACAGCATCACAGCGGCAGCTCTGAGCATCGACTTCCTGTTATTCCTGTGTCTCTGTGGGAATGTCTGAGGTCAGATGTCGTCTGCAAACACACACACACACACACACACACACACACACACACACACACACACACACACACACACACACACTCAGCAGGGGGAATCCGCAGCATGGGTTTGTTTGGAGGCTCAGAGTGTTCCCGTGCTCCATCCCAGGGAATGTTGGGTGTGGACGGGAGCTTCAGGCCTGAGTCAGAAACTCTGTTCCCTTCCTGACAGGATCCGAGTTCCTGAGAGATCCCAGCTGTGTGCGGATTCACACGAACACACATCATCCATCCATTGAGTGACTGATTGTGCAGATATTTTGTGAGAAGAAATGCTCACAGTTAGTTAATGCAGTGATGCACAATCACACAAACAGAGGAACGTTTCATAAAGTTCTGACATCAATCTGTTTCTCTCCACTGTAGAGTCCATCCCGTGACCGAGAGCGATTACAGAGGCGGCGGGATCGTGTGCTTTATGGTTCTTCCTGAACTGCCAGGGTTTTCCCGACGGATTCCCACATTAAACCCTGAGGTAGCGTCCTTCTAAACCCCAGGTTAAGATCACTTTTACATTTTTTTATTTTCAATAAGAGTTACCCTTGCTTGGTAAAACTATAGAATACTGTTCCATCATTAATGAAGAACATGTGGCATAATAACTCTCTAGTAATGACCAAGGTGAACTTTTGAGGTTTTTGTAAGATAATGACTCAACTTCATTCTAAATGAATTACTAATAATTCGGATCAGTATTCTGAAGTGAAGATCAAGGTAACTCACTAGTAATGACTCGTGTCATCAAGTCCATCAGAAGCTATTATTATCTCACAAATACCTCAAAAGTTCAGTCATCACTAGAGTTATCATGCTTTTCACTTTAGAATTCTGTTCCAAATGATGAGCAATTCCTTCTGACGGATTCATGACCTTCACTTTAGAATTAATTATATATTGTGCATTATTCAAATTAATTATGAACCTGTATAGCAGTTCTTCCAGTCCTTGATATGAATAAATAGTAGTTACTGATTGGCTAACAGTGAACGACATCATTCGACTGAGCGCTATTCCTAACTAATTCTTTAATTAGAGTTTCTTGTTAGTTAATATTAGTTATTAGAATGTTAACATTGTGTTACTCATTTGTTCCTGTGTAGTTATTCAAGAATGATGGAACAGTATTAGTGTTACCCGTTGCTGAATCATGACATTCAGGCCAGATGTGAGCTGTGAATCAGTGCATTAGTTTAGCACTCACTCAATGCCTTCCTCATAACACAGGAAAACGGCTGGAATATTGGTTTGTTTTCCAACATGGTTTCCTCCTCATCATCATCTTATTTCCTCATGCATGTTTCCGTTCGCCATGTGTGACCTGCGTCTTCCTCTGATTGTTCGAAGGCTGCGGCATCACTGGGTTTGGGTTTCACTCCTTCATATTGCTCACGTGCTTCGGTGTGTTCCAGAAATACATAAGCTGCACTAAGCTGATCATATATATATATATATATATAGTCTAAATAAAAGTGACTCTTTAGATGAAGTCGTGGATGACATCTGTGTGATCTCAGTGATGGCAGCCCACAGTCCACATGTGCCATAACACTCATGAGGTCTGATTTACAGAAGAACGTTTGCCAAGACTTTGTGATGGAGGATTTCACTTTAATGAACTGAATTATTTCTTGGATATTGAGTTTCCCGCCTGCAGCCGCTCATGTACATTTACCTCGTCTGAATCTGTTTAACACCATGTACTTTTCTTCTTCATTTCCCAGTGCTTTTAATATGAGTGTCTCACTCATTTCTGCATTTATTATCTGTGTATTCTGTATTTATCACTGCATGTGTTTCCCAGGTCAGGCTGCGCAGCGGGTTCCTGTCTGGATTGCGTTTGTTGCTACGTATAGCTTTGTTTTTAATCTCTATTCTCTATCTTTCCTAGCTGTTTATATTGCTTAATATAACTTAATCATCACAATATATCTGATATTATCTAATATTGTCTGTCACATTAATATGACATTGCTAGCTTTAATCTAAATCACTATCGGTCGCACAATGCGCTAGCATTTCGCTAGCCAGTTAACCTATCTCTACCTCTCACGCTCGTGCCTTTCACGAGTCCATCAAACGACTGTGGTGATCAGTCAACAGACACGGTGAGTCATGTCTTCTCATGTTATTAGCATAGCCTTCTCTGTCAGCGGTGAGGGCTTCACATGTGATAAATGCAGGAAGATAGTCAGGCTGATGGGGAAGATTTCAGAACTAGAGACACGCATCTAAACTTTAATCGAGGATAGTAAGAGTGCAAGGGCTTTAGATACTGCTTTGGATACGACTAGCTTAGTGAACTCAGTGTTCGGTTCCGGCTGTAGAGCCGTCCAGCAGGACAACTGGGTGGCCGTGAGGCACTGTAGTCGCGGGACGAAACACCGCTCTTCCGTTCCGATAACAACATTAAACAGGTTCTCTCCACTCAGTGATGCACCCACTGAGAATCCTGCTGAAAGTGCCCTAGGTTGCTCCTTTGCGCTTAAAAAAGATTAAGGAAAATAGCCCAGATAGCAACACAGTGTCGGCCCAGATCCGGACCACATCTGGTACACATGGATTCCACACGTACCGGATGTGGGCCGGATCTGGGCCGGCACAATGTTGCTGTCTGGAGTATTATACGGGCGTCCTACAGCTACAGACTCAGCAGAAATGAATTCAGTCAGTTTGATGGTCAGTTCAGACTTAAATAAGTGCTGGAATAGGAACGTTCTGCTAGCAACTCATTAGCATGAACACCACAGCACTTTCTTCTGGAGTGTGGATTTATAGACGATAAATCTATTTATAGTTGACTATAGTTAACTATTTCATTCTCTGTTTCAACTTCTGATCTGAGCTGATCATCATAAACTATAAAAACTGAAAATGGCGGCTCTGATTTTCAGCGTTCACATGATATTGCAGAAGTAGACGCGTGTATGAGCTCTGCAGCTGCAGCGACACGAGCAGCGAGTGTTGGCTGTTCCTCAGCATCTCTGAAATTCACCCAATAGTTTTGAAACACTGGAATCCATCAATAAGAGGCAGACATGCCAGGAAATGTCCCGCCGGAATGATTCTGTGTAATATTATTCACAGAAACACCCACTCGCATGGAAAACGAGGGGAGGAGAAGGAGTGAAGGCCGAGTGAAGGGACGAGACCAGGAGCTCTGGAGAGGCAGACGGGTTCATGCTGGTTTATGCTGGTCTATCTGGTGTGTGTGTGTGAGTGTGTTTCTCCTCAACCTCACTGAATTTCACGAGTCACGTTTGTGTCCTGCAGGTCATAATGTCAGTCAACCATCGTGATGTCAGAGTTTGTAAAGAGAATGTGTGATCTGACATCTGACCTCTTAGAGACGAATGTTGTGTTACGATGTTTCTGTGCGGTGTGTGTCGGTTCTGCTTCTGTGTGTTTGGACTGAGATGGCGATACGATGAGCTCCTGATGAGCGGTTCTGTTTTACATCTGAAGGAACACTACATGTTCAAATGTAACATATCAAACGAAAATAATTCAAATGAAATTTTAAAGGATTGTTTGTCATTGCTATCAGACGTTGGTTTGTTCAGATCTGTAGTTTGTTGGTTTCATGGTGTCTTCTGTGTGTTTTGAACATCTGGAATCAAGACTGGACTCTGGCTGGAGTGTTGCTCAATAAATGTGGGATATCAGTTTGATCTGGAGGCTTGGGAAAGTCTTGGGAAAGTGGAACAGCTGTCCACACGCTTCACATTCACGCTACATTTACATCATTCGCTCCCAGCAGAGCGAGGACATGAAGAGGTAATACAGTTTTTCTGCTTTTGTTAGACTATAAGTGCTTGAGTTTGACTTCATCAGCACAGATGAACATGAGACTCGATTACAAACCACAGGCTATTGAGTAATAGCACTCTCACAGACTGAATAAATTACTTCTGATATCGTTCATGATATCGTAAAAAAATACTGGAAATGGGAATGGAAATCAATAACCGAACCTTACATCATCATCACATGTTTTTCTATCATTTTCACCATCATCATCCATCATCCATCATCAATCATCATCCATCATCATCATCATCATCCATCATCCATCATCCATCATCCATCATCCATCATCCATCATCCATCCTTCTGAACAATCGGTTTTGTTAACACACTCCAGTCTAACTCATCAGATGATCTGAGTCAGATGCTAATAACACCATGTATCATGTAGAAATGACAGGAACTAACCCTCCTCTTCCTCTTCTTCTCCTCTTCCTCTTCTTCTTCCTCTTCCTCTTCTGCCGTGATGGAAACACCTGAACACCAGATCGCTCTGACTAATCACGAGTCAGGTGAGTTTCCGGTGATGTTAAAGTGTTAAAAAGTATCTAAGAATATAAATGACATGTAATCATGCACTGCATGTACAGCTTTGGAATTCTGTTAGCACATTTATAATTAACATTCTTTAAAAAAAAGTTTTATTACACAATTTTAGTTTTTTAGTTATTTTGTTGCATGACCATTTTGCTGCTGTCTTTAAGACATCTGTTGTGCCAACCTTCACATACTGTTTTCTTTCAGGTCCAATAGAGCTTTAGAGTAGTTAAATGTGATTTAACTCATGAAAGTGTTTAGGCGCCTCTTCTTTCTGGAAGTACTGCAGATCTCTCTGATGTTGATGGAGCATTGGAAGCGTCTCCCGTTGGCTCTCGGTTCTCGGTTCTCCTGCTCTCGGGTCTCCTGCTCTCAGTTCTCCTGCTCTCGGTTCTCCCGCTCTCGGTTCTCCCGTTCTCGGTTCTCCTGTTGGCTCTCGGTCCTCGGTTCTCCTGCTCTCGGGTCTCCTGCTCTCGGTTCTCCCGCTCTCGGTTCTCCCGTTGGCTCTCGGGTCTCCTGCTCTCAGTTCTCCTGCTCTCGGTTCTCCGCAACTCAGTTCTCCCGCTCTCAGTTCTCCCGCTCTCGGTTCTCCCGTTGGCTCTCGGTTCTCGGTTCTCCTGCTCTCGGGTCTCCTGCTCTCAGTTCTCCTGCTCTCGGTTCTCCCGCTCTCGGTTCTCCCGTTGGCTCTCGGTTCTCGGTTCTCCTGCTCTCCGGTCTCCTGCTCTCAGTTCTCCTGCTCTCGGTTCTCCCGCTCTCGGTTCTCCCGTTGGCTCTCGGTCCTCGGTTCTCCTGCTCTCGGGTCTCCTGCTCTCGGTTCTCCCGCTCTCGGTTCTCCCGCTCTCGGTTCTCCCGTTGGCTCTCGGGTCTCCTGCTCTCAGTTCTCCTGCTCTCGGTTCTCCGCAACTCTGTTCTCCCGCTCTCAGTTCTCCCGCTCTCGGTTCTCTTGTTGGCTCTCGGTTCTCGGTTCTCCTGCTCTCGGGTCTCCTGCTCTCAGTTCTCCTGCTCTCGGTTCTCCCGCTCTCGGTTCTCCCGTTGGCTCTCGGTTCTCGGTTCTCCTGCTCTCGGGTCTCCTGCTCTCAGTTCTCCTGCTCTCGGTTCTCCCGTTGGCTCTCGGTTCTTGGTTCTCCTGCTCTCGGGTCTCCTGCTCTCAGTTCTCCTGCTCTCGGTTCTCCCGTTCTCGGTTCTCCCGCTCTCAGTTCTTCCACTCTCGGGTCTCCCGCTCTCGGTTCTCCCGCTCTCGGTTCTCCCGCTCTCGGTTCTCCTGTTGGCTCTCGGTTCTAGGTTCTCCTACTCTCGGGTCTCCTGCTCTAGGTTCTCCCGCTCTCGGTTCTCCTGTTGGCTCTCGGTTCTCCCGCTCTCGGTTCTTCCACTCTCGGGTCTCCCGCTCTCGGTTCTCCCGCTCTCGGTTCTCCCACTCTCGGTTCTCCTGTTGGCTCTCGGTTCTCCTGTTGGCTCTCCTGCTCTCGGTTCTCCTGCTTTCGGTTCTCGAGACTGCGGTCGATCCCAGGGAGTGTGTGGCCCAGATGCGGCCCTGGATCAGCAGGAGGGCGCACACACACACACTAACACACACACACACATCTCTCTAGTGTGTCTCTGCCATCCGGCCCTCGACGCTCGGAGCCCAGAGGTTGAGCGGCTCCACGGCACATCTGAGGAGGCCGGCGGGATAACACAGACATCACAGGTAACACTAATACTCTTCCTTCATTACTGAATAACTTCACAGGGACAAATGAGTAACGCACTATTAACACTCTAATAACTAATATTAACTAACAAGAAAGTCTGATTAATGAATTAGTAAGGAATAGCGCTCAGTGTATGTGGTACACAATTCACAATTAGATAATCAGTAACTATTATTTTTCATTCCTCACTGAAGACTACTAAGAACTACTATATACAGGTTCATAATTTATAGTAATAATGCATAATGTATCAGTGGCGGATTTAGCAAATCGGGGGCCCAAGGCGAAGGTAGGTAGGCTATGGGCCCCTCCCCATCCAATCTCTAAAAGAGAACGAAAAAAATATGTACCGACTGAATGGTGGATAGGCAGGTAAAGCTAATCTACGGGGAAGTAAAGGTTAGAGAGGAGAAAAAAGCGTCCCCTTTAAACCCTGCATACACTTCTTTACTCCTAAACAGAAACATGTTACAATGTTTACATGGTACAATTTCTGGTAAGCTATGTGGTTTTTTTTACTTGTATCAGCTGGTATAATTTAAGGTTAAAATAAGTAATAGTACACATATTTAGCCAACTACTCTCTATAGCTTTTTTTTCTAGCCAATTAAATGGCTTTCCTGAGGTAAATGTTATGTGACGATTGTTCTCCAGCTGTTTTACCTCTTTCCGCGGTTGAAAAACACTTATTGATCGATATTATGAATGAGGAATATAGGCCTACATTTCAGTAAGTTATACTGTATCTTTCAACATTGTTAATTCGTGTTTATTTACTATTAGCTAGAGATGATCAGTTCACGTGCCGCTATAGGAATCTGTTACGTCACATTAAAACGGCAAAACGGTATTGTTTGAATTTCGTAATAGAATTGACAGACTCTGAGAGCTGCGATTTTTTTTTTTTTTTTTTTTTTTTTAATATCATGATTCATAAACTGCTCAGTTTTGTCTGTCGATCTCCGTGTCCTCTTTGCTTCACGATTTTTCTGTGCGTTGGACGTTGTTGTTCCTGATCTGTATCCTACGGAGCCCCCCTAGTCCCACTTTGGCAAAAAAAAATTATTATAACTATCTTGTGGCCTCAAGATAGTAACTCGTGGCCTCAAGATAGTAACTCGTGGCCTCAAGATAGTATCTCGTGGCCTCAAGATACTAACTCGTGGCCTCAAGATAGTAACTCGTGGCCTCAAGATACTAACTCGTGGCCACGAGAAAGTACGTTTTTTCAAGGCGAACGTTAATGTTTCCATGGCGACGCGTCACGCGATTGACCGCAGCCACAATAATACTGTATGATGTGTCGCTTTTATTTCGCTTTTCCTTTTTTATTCAAAATATTCACAAACTTGCTTTTACCATGTCATCAACTAGCCCCTGAGAGTACGGCGCCACATTTAGAATGTTCAGTGCTGCCAGATTCAAACTGTGCTTTCGCGCATTGGCTGGCGCTGAGCCAGAGTCGGACGCGTTCAGCGCTGTCATCACAACTAAGCAGTTTTTTCAACTTCATAATGTTTATTTTTGGTTTCAGATATTTAAATACACATAAGCACGAGTAAAACAATACATTTGGAGTTTGTAAAACACACTGATGTCTGTGGAAGCAGCAATAACAATCTATTCAAATATAATTTGCCGACATGTGTTATTCATATTAGACAAACATAGTGCAAGACAAGGAACTATAAAGTTTACTCTATTCTTCTCAGTTCACGGGCCACTTTTTTGCATTTATTTCGGGAGAAACTGATGAATTTACGTGCTGTAAATCCGACGGACAACATTGCAGCGCCCATCATGTTATATAGATCAAGATTTGTGAATATTTTGAATAAAAAAGGAAAAGCGAAATAAAAGCGACACATCTGTCATACAGCATTATTGTGGCTGCGGTCAATCGCGTGACGTGTCGCCATGGAAACATGGAAACGTTCGCCTTGAAAAAACTCACTTTCTCGTGGCCACGAGTTACTATCTTGAGGCCACGAGATATACTATCTTGAGGCCACAAGTTACTATCTTGAGGCCACGAGTTAGTATCTTGAGGCCACGAGTTAGTATCTTGAGGCCACAAAATACTATCTTGAGGCCACGAGTTAGTATCTTGAGGCCACGAGTTACTATCTTGAGGCCACGAGTTACTATCTTGAGGCCACGAGTTAGTATCTTGAGGCCACGAGTTAGTATCTTGAGGCCACAAAATACTATCTTGAGGCCACGAGTTACTATCTTGAGGCCACGAGTTACTATCTTGAGGCCACAAGATAGTTATAATACATTTTTTTTGCCAAAGTGGGACTAGGGGGGCTCCGTAGTATCCCCAACAGTAGCCGTAAAAAAGTTTGTCATCTTTGGCAGCGTTCCCAAATACTTATCAGCGTCTTTTCACTTTTTTTCTTTTATTTGAGCCGATTGGGTAACTTCGAAACTTTAAATTTTCGCGCTTAGACTCGTCTTGCTCTGTTTGTGTATTTCCCAGTCCTCCTGTTACTGCGTGTTGTTTATCTTTCGCGCCGCGCATCTTTACGGACTTTTTGCTTTCCTCCCGCTTCCTCCTTTTTTCAGCACCGCTTGGGTAGCTAGCTTCGCTTCATTTTTACTCTGTCTACTACTCTGTACACTCTGTCTGTCAATCACTTCTTTTTCTCCATCAGTTTTTTGGCACAGCCTTGTCACTTTCGCAGATGCGCAGTAAAAGTGAGATAATGGAATAGTCCAATGTAGTGAGGCGGGGGGCCCCCTCCTGTCTGTGACACTAATGATTTGATGCCATTTTTCGCAAATAGAGTTTTAGAAATATATAATTAAAATATATATATATTTAAAAAAAAATTAAGCATAAGTTAATAGGGCATTT
>NC_140210.1:120000-140000 GCF_951802725.1 Rutilus rutilus | reverse complement strand
GGCAGTCTTCAAACAGAGTACGTGCTCATTCATTCCTTGCCTCTCTATGTATGCGTTTTGTTTTGTTGTCAATGTTCCTGATTCCACCAGCCAGGGTAAGATTCGGCCTAAAATACACTTCATAAACACCTTGTATATAGTGGGGAGCAGCGATATATCCCTCCAGATGGAAGAGTCCTCTGGAATGTTGTTCTTCTTGGGGATCCTATGGATAATAGCCCCCTTCCAGGAATCTGGGACTTTCGGGGATTGATTAGACAGACATTAAAAATCTGAGTGAGGGCTACTATTGAGAATTGTTTTGTCGCTTTGAGCACTTCATACGTCACACCGTCTGCACCACATGCTGTGTTGTTCGGGAGGCTGCGGAGACTCTAGAGATCTCCTCTGGTGAAGTCCCAGGTTGCGGGGTGATCTTTCGGGTTGTCCAGGTCCAGAGCGCCACACCATGGAGGGCTGCTGATCTGCTGGTGTAACTGTTCTGGTTAGCATAATACTCATAGACTTCACCCACGTCGCTTATCGCAGGAGGGGCATCTGGGTAAGTGCTGTGGTTTAGAATGATATCTATTGCCTTGCTTCTACGGTGTTCCCAAAGATAAGCTAGTTCGTTTTCGCTTACCACTCTGGGCTCTCTCACACTGCTGGAGTGTGTCGCTCTATTGAGCGCTGGCTGGATGGTTTCCCGGACGAAGCGCGACTGCTGATCTATCCATTCAGTGAGCGTCTCTGGGCCTCGGGGAGAGCGCTCTACAGAGGGGGAATTTCCATAGGATTCTTACAGTGTTCTTTAACAAGGGTATTCCTAGTGGTCTCCCATCTCTGTGAGTTGCTGTGTAGGATCCATTTCTGTAATATACTCCACATAAGATGGTTATAAGTTTGGTCCAGTAACGCGGATTGTTTCCGGTAAATCGTATTGTTTGTCTGTCATTAATTAGTTTAACATCCAGAATGTTTCTGAACTCTCTCTCCTGTGCCTGAAAGCACATCCACTCTTGGTCAGAAAGTGGGTGATTGTAATGTTCAGAGTTTGCCCAGGTGGCGTACAGATGGTTGCTTTCAGGACAAACATTTGCCGGGTCATGGATTCGCCATCCGAGGTTATGGATCTTACCGCTTCTTAGAGCAGCTTTGGTCGGGAACTTCAGGGTTGAGACCAAGCAGTGAGTAGTCCTGATATTAACATAACTGGCTCTTTCTGCGTTTTCGCCGGCGGCTACGACGGGTGTAGATGTTCATTTTGTTAGTGCAGCATGACAGCGTGGGAACATACCGCCACCATCACACACACACACTCTTCAGAGCTGTACCTGTGTGAAGGAGTCGACACACACACACACACACACACACACACACACACACACACCACACACACACACACTCTTCAGAGCTTTACCTGTGTGAAGGAGTCAACACACACACACACACTCTTCAGAGCTTTACCTGTGTGAAGGAGTCGACACACACACACACACACTCTTCAGAGCTTTACCTGTGTGAAGGAGTCGACACACACACACACTCTTCAGAGCTTTACCTGTGTGAAGGAGTCGACACACACACACACACACTCTTCAGAGC
Source organism: Rutilus rutilus (assembly GCF_951802725.1). NCBI lineage: Eukaryota > Metazoa > Chordata > Actinopteri > Cypriniformes > Leuciscidae > Rutilus > Rutilus rutilus. The sequence continues at coordinate 138,416 of NC_140210.1, read as the reverse complement.
TTTACCTGTGTGAAGGAGTCGACACACACACACACTCTTCAGAGCTTTACCTGTGTGAAGGAGTCGACGGTTGAGACGGCTGAGTGTGAAACTGGTGTTTGTTGTGCAAGAAGATCCAGAGATTCAACAGAGACTCCGACCTGAGCAACTGATGGAGCCTGAGAACTGGCCATCATCCCGAACGGGTGCGCACCACCCTCGCCTGGAACACACACACACACGCACGCACACACGCACACACGTGCGCACACACACTCTTAGACGGCTGATTATGGGCAGATTTCACAGGGAACAGATTTGTTAGTTTTTAGACTCTGTCTGATATTCTGAGCGTCTCCCAGCGTTCTCTTCTTCTGTGATTAGTTAGCATGTGTATGTCCAGTGATTTAAAGTGGTTTTACACAAAAGGCTCACCAGCTTTCAGCCCGGAGATCTTGAATATGGCGCTGGGCTTGTCGTTGGTGATGAAGCCCAGGAGCTGCCAGACCGGCCCGAGCGCAGGGTCCGGGAAGGAGAAGTACACCGCGCCACCCATGCCAGCCGGGAAGGGCACCGTGCCCAGCAGGAACACCACCACGTGATGCACATGCTCACAGTCCGGCAGATCGAACACGAACTTATCCGTGGAGACCTGCTGTGCGTCCGTCTGGACCTGAAACACACCAGAGCAAGATCAGAGGAAGACCAGAGCAAAACCAGATCAAGATCAGAGGAAGACCGGATCAAGATCAGAGGAAGATCAGAGGAAGATCAGAGCAAAACCAGATCAAGACCAGAAGAAGATCAGATCAAGATCAGAGGAAGACCGGATCAAGATCAGAGGAAGACCAGAGCAAAACCAGATCAAGACCAGAGCAAAACCAGATCAAGTTCAGAGGAAGATCAGAGCAAAACCAGAGGAAGACCAGATCAAGATCAGAGGAAGACCGGATCAAGATCAGAGCAAAACCAGATCAAGACCAGAGGAAGACCAGAGCAAAACCAGATCAAGACCAGAGGGAAGACAGGATCAAGATCAGAGGAAGATCAGAGCAAAACCAGATCAAGATCAGAGGAAGACCAGAGCAAAACCAGATCAAAACCAGAGCAAGACCAGATCAAGACCAGAGCAAATCCAGATCAAGACCAGAGCAAAACCAGAGGAAGACCAGAGGAAGATCAGAGCAAAACCAGAGGAAGACCAGATCAAAACCAGATCAAGATCAGAGGAAGACCAGAGCAAAACCAGATCAAGACCAGAGGGAAGACAGGATCAAGATCAGAGGAAGATCAGAGCAAAACCAGATCAAGATCAGAGGAAGACCAGAGCAAAACCAGATCAAGATCAGAGGAAGATCAGAGCAAAACCAGATCAAGACCAGAGGAAGATCAGAGCAAAACCAGATCAAGACCAGAGGAAGACCAGAGCAAAACCAGATCAAGATCAGAGGAAGATCAGAGCAAAACCAGATCAAGATCAGAGGAAGACCAGAGCAAAACCAGATCAAGATCAGAGGAAGATCAGAGCAAAACCAGATCAAGATCAGAGAAAGACCAGATCAAAACCAGATCAAGATCAGAGGAAGATCAGAGCAAAACCAGATCAAGACCAGAGGAAGACCAGAGCAAAACCAGATCAAGACCAGAGGGAAGACAGGATCAAGATCAGAGGAAGATCAGAGCAAAACCAGATCAAGATCAGAGGAAGACCAGAGCAAAACCAGATCAAAACCAGAGCAAGACCAGATCAAGACCAGAGCAAATCCAGATCAAGACCAGAGCAAAACCAGAGGAAGACCAGAGGAAGATCAGAGCAAAACCAGAGGAAGACCAGATCAAAACCAGATCAAGACCAGAGGAAGACCAGAGCAAAACCAGATCAAGACCAGAGGGAAGACAGGATCAAGATCAGAGGAAGATCAGAGCAAAACCAGATCAAGATCAGAGGAAGACCAGAGCAAAACCAGATCAAAACCAGAGCAAGACCAGATCAAGACCAGAGCAAATCCAGATCAAGACCAGAGCAAAACCAGAGGAAGACCAGAGGAAGATCAGAGCAAAACCAGAGGAAGACCAGATCAAAACCAGATCAAGACCAGAGGAAGACCAGAGCAAAACCAGATCAAGACCAGAGGGAAGACAGGATCAAGATCAGAGGAAGATCAGAGCAAAACCAGATCAAGATCAGAGGAAGACCAGAGCAAAACCAGATCAAAACCAGAGCAAGACCAGATCAAGACCAGAGCAAATCCAGATCAAGACCAGAGCAAAACCAGAGGAAGACCAGAGGAAGATCAGAGCAAAACCAGAGGAAGACCAGATCAAAACCAGATCAAGATCAGAGGAAGACCAGAGCAAAACCGGTTCATTGCTCTTTTTAATCAGTTACATAAAAACGTAGATCGGCCTAATTTGATGCCAAAAGTAAGACTGACCGCTTGCGGGTCTAGAACTCAAGACACTGTCTTAACAATGGGTGTGCAACTGACCCCATATCAAGACCAGATCAAGACCAGATCAAAACCAAATCAAGACCAGAGGAAGACCAGAGAAAAAAACAGATCAAGACCTGGGGCCTCATTTATAAAGCTTGCGTACGCACAAAACGGGGCTGAAAACATGCGTACGCCAGTTCCTGCGCAAAAGGTGGGATTTATAAAGAAAAACTTGACGGGAAAATTTGCGCACCTGCACGCAAACTCTGACCTATGCGTACGAACGTTTTGGAGATGGAGCACTTTGGCAACACCGATGGTGAGCTGGAGTTAAATGTATTTTTGGTCACTTTTATACAGAAAATCTAAAGAAAATTAAACATATACAGAAAGATAATACAAATACAATTTCAATCACCAAGCCTGTCACTTGAAGCAAAATATCCATTCCTTCTTAAATGTCCGCGGCAGCGAGCGTGTTGAGCTGTTTAGTGAAACTGACGCAAATAACAGTTTAAATAAATAAAATACTTATGATATAAACATTTATATTAAATATGCCATTCAAATTAATGGAGTTAAACACTTAAACATGAAATCATTACTGAAGTTACAAAAAATTTTTTAAATTCAATCATTAGAAATATTTGTTGTGGATGCGATGTTTTTGAACACTTTTCCTGTGGCGTGCTTTAATGTTTTAACCACAGAGATAATTGCTTATCATGATAATACCAGATTGTGTGAGAAAATAGTTTCGTGCAAATAATGCCCAAGGCCTATCTGTTTCCATTAAAAATATAAATCAATTAAAAATACAATTCGGCAAGTGGAAAAGATTGAGAAAAACTTTCCCTGAAATGTATTTTACACTATTTGATTTATGTAGGCTATTCAAAAACAAGGCAAGGATAACTACTTGATTTGTATTAATGTAATGTTTCTTGTACCGTTTATATCATTTGCATATGATTATTCATCCACGTGATAACGTTTAAGTTATCACGTGGATGAATAATCATATGCAAATGATATGTAGATGAGGATCTGCATAGTAAAACTAGGCGTTGTAAGCTCCATATATGGTTATTTCGGGTGGAGACGCATGTGCGCACAATCTTCCGCTGACTGGGATTTATAAAGTGAATTCTGCGCAGGTTCTGGCGTACGCACGGTTTTAAGTCTGAATATTTTTTTGCGTACGCCATTTTTGGCTTTCGGGCGCACGTACACTTTTAGTAAGGTTCCTACGCACAGTTTTATAAATGAGAACCCAGAGCAAGACCAGAGCAAAACCAGATCAAGACCAGAGGAAGACCAGAGCAAAACCAGATCAAGACCAGAGCAAAACCAGATCAAGACCAGAGGAAGACCAGAGCAAAACCAGATCAAGACCAGAGCAAAACCAGATCAAGACCAGAGGAAGACCAGAGCAAAACCAGATCAAGACCAGAGCAAAACCAGAGGAAGACCAGAGAAAGATCAGAGCAAAACCAGATCAAAACCAGAGGAAGACCAGATCAAAACCAGTTCAAGATCAGAGGAAGACCGGATCAAAACCGGTTCATTGACGGTTCATTGCTCTTTTTAATCAGTTACATAAAAACGTAGATCGGCCTAATTTGATGCCGAAAGTAAGACTGACCGCTTGCGGGTCTAGAACTCAAGACACTGTCTTAATGAGTGTGCAACTGACCCCAGATCAAAACCAGATCAAGACCAGAGCAAAACCAGATCAAGACCAGAGCAAAACCAGAGCAAAACCAGATCAAGACCAGAGCAAAACCAGATCAAGACCAGAGCAAAACCAGATCAAGACCAGAGCAAAACCAGAGGAAGATCAGAGGAAGACCGGATCAAAACCGGTTCATTGACGGTTCATTGCTCTTTTTAATCAGTTACATAAAAACGTAGATCGGCCTAATTTGATGCCGAAAGTAAGACTGACCGCTTGCGGGTCTAGACCTCAAGACACTGTCTTAATGAGTGTGCAACTGACCCCAGATCAAAACCCATATCAAAACCAGAGCAAGACCAGAGGAAGACCGGATCAAGATCAGAGGAAGATCAGAGCAATACCAGAGGAAGACCAGATCAAGATCAGAGAAAGACCAGAGCAAAACCAGATCAAGACCAGAGGAAGATCAGAGCAATACCAGAGGAAGACCAGATCAAGACCAGAGGAAGACCAGATCAAGACCAGAGGAAGACCAGATCAAGATCAGAGGAAGACTGCTCTTTTTTGCTCTTTTTAATCAGTTACATAAAAATGTAGATCGGCCTAATTTGATGCCGAAAGTAAAGACTGACCGCTTGCGGGTCTAGAACTCAAGACACTGTCTTAACAAACAGATCAAAACCAGATCAAGACCAGAGGAAGACCAGAGCAAAACCAGATCAAGACCAGAGCAATTCTGAATCCTCTAATGACATATTAAACAGCCGCATGTGTGATGAAAGGTTCATCTGAACTCATATACACGTCACCATCAGTAGAATTACAGGCGATCTATGCGGATCATGTGACTTCATGCGCTACTGTGTGTGATTATGATGATGATGATGATGATGATGATGATCTTCTCACCAGTCTGCCCGCGACTAAACACCCGAACATCGCCGCTTCACTGCAGAAACACCGCCGAGAACACACACACACACACACACACACACACACAAACGGAGAGGCTCTTTAATATCTCACAACATCATACACACGTGCAGTGCTAGAAGCTTCCACACGCGCTGACGGGCTGTAACCTCTGACCCGGAAACAAAACACCACAGCGCTTCACTGATTGGACGATCCAGCGCGGCTCGCGCGTCTTAAAGTGCCCTCTTGTGGATTTCTGAACATTACTTTCCTTTTTTTATTTTTTTTATTTTTATTTTCAAAATTACAGAATTTGATATCAAGTTCTTGACACATTTCTTTTACACATTTGCACATTTGGTAAGTATAACTTGAAACAACAATAATTTGGAAGAAAGAAAAAAAAAGAGAAGAAACAAACAAAAGATAAAGCGCATCACAAACATATATTAAACTCATTTAGCAGAGATACAGATCTGTGGGCTTATGATCTTTTAAAAACTTTACAGACTCAAAATCCATCTAAAGGCTGCTTTAAAATGAGCAAAGTTGGGTTTTGAGTTACTCCGTTTGGTTTGATGAATATGACATTTTCCTAATAATAGAAACAAATCGATAACATCCATTTTTCTTTTAGAAAAGTCTAATTCATTTGTATGAAGTAAGACAGATGACACATTTAAGACTTGCAGTTCATTTTAACACCTAGAAATTGAGAGCAAACGATTGAAGAACAGGGACATTCACACAGTAAGAGCGCAGTAGACTCTCTTTCACCATCACAGACACAGCAGCTGTGATCAGGGTCCGGATCAAGCGCTCTAATGTCTCTTTCACACGATAGATTCTGTGGGCAATTTTAAAAGACACTTCTTTGGTTTTATTTGATACACAGAACCGACTCAGAACTCCCCAAAAACACATTAACCCAAACAGATTTAGATGGAGGAGAAGAGATACTGGCAAAAACAGATCTAATCAACTGGTTTCTGCATTTATCATTAATTAAATCAAGTTTATCTAAAAACAGATGTTTGGCGACTTTACTTGCAGTGTTCCCCCTAGAGCCTGATTTATGAATAGAGATAACATTTTGGCAGAAATAGAATTCATGACAATACAATATTCTTTAACAGAAATATGACACTTAGTTCTCTTACGAGAGTACTCTCGTGTTGCGTAAGTTTAGCCTACGCTACGGGAAAACTCCTTTTCTCGAGAATACTGAAGCAAGAAAATTATCCTTAATTTGCCAAAATGTAAAACGCATTTGCTGCAGCAGGCAGGGTTAGGCGAGACGGCTCGCGCACCTATTGGCTGCTCTGTAGCAACTGCTGCAACCTTATCAGCGCATCTTGGCATGACTCCAGCGCCAATGGGAAGCCTTCCCGCGCTACGTCATGACCCGCCAAAATGGGTGTGGCCGTGAGCCTATAAATACCCACCGCTGATGTTGCATGATGATTTCGTCTCCTTCAGCGAGTGACTTCACATCGCTGGATCTCTGGGAAGAAGCCGCGCCGTCGAAAAGCCTTCAAGCGGGACGAGCTCGAGATTCGAGGACGCCGGCCGGATTGCCGCCTTTGCTCGCCGTACCTGCGGCGCTATCCGGCGCCCATATCCTTTTCCCACTGCTCCGTGTGTGTTTGCCGCTGCGACACACGCGTTTCCTAAAAGAGCAAAGGCATTTTTAAATGCCAACCATGTCCTGCTGCTCTTGCAGAGCCGTTATCAGCGACGGGGACCACCATTTGCTTTACGCTTCCTGCCTGGGAAAGGATCACGCGGACCATGCGATCGCTGATGGCGGCTGCCAGGAATGCGAGTCATTGCCTCTCTCGACCCTGCGGGCTCGACAGGCCTTGTTTCGCGTTAAGTCCGCTTCTCCCATGCCTTCTGTTGGGCCGCGCCGTAAAAAGCGCCGCTCTCAAAGGCCACCAGAACCTTCAGTGAAGGAGAACTCGCCGGCGGCGTCCCTGCGAGCCTCCTTCTCGGAGTCCCCCGTCTCTTTCCTCGACAGCCAGCGCCCCGCAGGAGGACAGGTGCTCTCTCCTGGCGTCCGGGAGCGAGGAATGGTCGGGCTCTATCCCTGACCCCACCCCGTCGACACAGGAGTCCAGCGTGAGGGCCTCGGTCGACGCTGAGCTTCTCCGCCTTCTCTCGAAGGCCGGCGAAGACCTCGGCCTTGACTGGACCACACCCCAGGAGCCTGCGCCTAACAGGTTGGATGGCTGCTTTCTCACAGGACGCCGCTCTGCACCTGTTTCTAGGCCCGCTCCCTTCCTCCCCGAGCTTCACGACGAGCTCTCCAAATCGTGGGGAGCCCCGTACTCAGCCAGGCTGAGATCCTCTGTCTCTTTCACGCTCTCTGCGGTCGACAGCGCGAAGGACAAGGGATATCTCTCTGTTCCTCCGGTAGAGGAAGCAGTGGCAGCGCACTTGTGTCCGCCCTCCGCTGGATGGCGCGCCAAGTCAACTCTGCCCACCAAAGTCTGCCGAACCACGTCAGCCTTGATCGGCCACGCCTACGCCGCCAGGCCACATCGCGCCCGGCTTTGAGCCTCCCAAGTCTTCCTAGCCCCCCTAGGAAAGCGTCGATGGTCAAGTCCCGATGGTTTATTGTCGCTTACTCGATCCGTCATGTTTTTTGTTTTGAAAAGTGTCTTATTTTACCCAGAATGCATTGCAGTGTAGTCCTACTTAAGATAGTCTTAAGTGCTTTGTGCAACGGTCTGATTTAGATGTCTATCTGAAGTCTGACTATCTACTATATCTAAGCCATAGTCAAGGTCTATCTTTGTGAAACCGACCCCTGATACTTTAGAGAAATTATTTATGGTACGTATTGCTTTGCTAACCTCTGAAGCATTTTTTAAAAATAGTGTTGTGTCATCAGCTAGCTGACACATTTTTAATTCATTCCCAAAAACGTTCCCATATTTACATAGCAAGAAAGAACCTGTGTGACGAGCAGAAAAATAAATGGTGAGATTGGGCCAGAAGTCCCATTAACCATTTTAACAGAGCTGGTACAATCGGTGTACAGGGTTGTAATTGCCTTTCTAAAAAAATTCCCATATTTAAAGTATTCTAATGTTGCAAACATGAATTTGTGTTCTACTGTATCGAACGCTTTATTAAAATCAACAAATAGTATTAGATTGTCATCATTGAGAAGGTGACTATAATCAATAAACTCAAGAATAAGACGGATATTATTACAGATATGCCTCCCGTTCATGAAGCCGGACTGAGACTGATCATTAATTCAGCCGGCTAGCGAAAACAAGAGAAAACAGTTTGGCATCAGTGTTTAATAAAGTTATGGGTCTCCACCACCCATCTAGAGATAAGAGATATTAGCCTTTGGTATTAAGGTACTCCTGTCTGAGAGATGGAGGGAAGATCCCATTATAGATTCATTAAACATAGCTAACAGAAAGGGGAAAGGGCATCTCTGAAAGTTTACAAAGATTCATTGGTAAGCCCATCATTAGCAGGAGATTTGTTGTCCTTGAGTTTCTCAATATTGTCGATAATGTCTGTAATACTATAAGCTCTTTCTCACTAATGCTGCCTAATTCATCATTAACAAAAGCACTGCATTATCCAGTTTTTCTAAAAGGACTCCATTAAGGAGAGCTGTATTTCAGAGCTAGAATACACAGGTTTATAAAACTCTGCTATATGGGTTGAAATTGCAGATAAATCATCTGTGACAGAATTATTAATCGATAATCTTTCACCATTTCTTTTTTCCAAAGAATACAAATATCTTTATGTATATTTCAAATAGCAGATTTTGCCTTTTCCTCACAATGTTTATTTAAATTCTCTTGTAATTTGATGATATTTTGAGCTTGTTCCTCTGCTAAACCTGCTCTATCACACAGGGCACTAACTCAGGGTGACGGCTTGCATTTTGGCCCGTTTATGTTTGGCAATTGTTTTACTCATTTTAATGGCTAAACTCCTCACTTTATACTTCATAAAATCCCACTGCAGCCCATATTGGTTAGTAATTACACCCTGTATTTATCAATTATTTCTCACACTTAAATTCATCATATAATAATAAATAATTGTTCAAAATCCAGTATCCACTTCTGTTCATGTTCTTTCTATTGTCATTAGTGATGATAAAGATGTGAATAGATTTATGGTCAGTAAAAGCTGCAGGATCAATGATGTCTTCTCTGATATTAACCATAAATCTATTCGAGACTTCAAAGACAAATCACTATTTTGCCATGAGTTTTCGGGGGTTCATTTTCCGCCAGATATCAACAAGACCGAAGTTACTGCATAACCCAGAGATAATCTTGCTGTTATCATCTTTTACACCTTTGGGAGGCCATCTATCTGTTACTATCTGACTACATTAAAATCATCCTCAAGAATACATTTTGCATTTGTGTATTTAGTTGATAGTTCTATAATTCATTTTTCTAATTCATGGAGTAAAATCAAATTTGAGTAGATTTGCAATTAGTACCATAAATATTAGCAATAATATATTGCTTATGAGAGTCCTCTAATCTGATTATTAGCCACCTTCCATTATTATTACTCTCATTATGAAGAATTTTGCCCCTGATATTCCCTCTGAGAACAGCGCCCCCTGCTGGTGTATTTGGTCCATGACGCAACCGAATGTCCTGACCCCACTGACTCTCCCAGAAATTGTAATCAGCCTTTGAACTATGCGTTTCTTGTAATAAATAAAAATCGGCCCTTTTGTCTTTCAAAAATAAAAATACAGCCTTTCTTTTATTTATATCGCAGATGTTAAGAGACATTAAGAGAAACTAAAGAAAAAGACGGGATAAGAAAAAACTTGAACAACAACCGTAGGTCCTGGTTTACCAAGTAGAACAAAACCCGGACAACCCTTCTGTGTTAAAATGAACAAAAACTTATTGAAAAAAGAACCTTCTATATATTTCATGTATTGATGAGGAGTAAGAAGGGAAACACGAGCTCATCGACTGAGATCAACAGGGAGAACCAGCGAGACAGGCCTGTGATCATTCCCGATCTCAGGAAGATATTCTCTGGAGCGCTGCAGCCTAAACCAGCGAGTACTTGAAGACTAACCAGTTGCAGTTCAAGGAAGAGTTGAGGCCCGCTGATGGAGCAGCGAGACAGCGGCTGTGGCCAGAGGAGGAGCGCCAGGAGAGCTGGAACGACGGCCTACTTTGTGGGAGCGAAGGCGTATGTGGATGGGATCCAGATTCGACCAAAAGATGGAAAAATAGAGATCTGATGAATTTGTTTTAGAGACCCAAAGCAAGCAGCAGAAGAGAGGAAGGAGTGGAAACAGATTTCGCCCTTGAAGTTCGACAGCTTACGGTCTTCATGAAGTTTCTGTGTTCAGGTAAAGGGGGAAACAAAGGAGGAAGAAATAACTCATTTGTTTTGACTGTTGTATATGTTATATATGTTATATACTCAGGGAGGAGCTGAACAGTTAAACCAGTTCCATGGACAGTTTTTTCCCCCTCCCTCCAACGTCTCATTTCTATAACATTCCCGTTCCTGCAGTGTGTAATGCAGCTGTGTGGGAGTGTAAACAGTCTGTAAAGTTTTAAAGCTGAAAGTGCATCATAAATAAAGTTAATCTCAAAAGAAGAGTCGACTCTGAACCGCTCAAACGAGCCGTTTGTAATTCGAATCTATATTGGTGAAGTTCACACGTCACGACTGTAGCTCGATCGTGTCTATATCATGTCATCTCGATGCTGTTCTCTCCGCTGTGGGAGTAAATCTGGTTTATCATCACTTCCAAAGGAAGAGGCTGTGAAAAATCAGTGGTTAAAGTTCATCTTTACTCTGATACCACAGCTCTATAATCCCAGCTAAAGTTAACTGATTCACTTCGGTCGCAACGATCATTAGGGGCCGCTAACACGACACCGTTTTAACAGGAAACTCTACACAGACTTTAAACGCGAAACCTGAGAGAACGCTGATGGCGCACATGCGTATTACGTGTTCAGTCTATCGGGATGCGCGTTTGAATATATGTGCGCAGGTTTGTAAATTCCCTACAAACCAAGCCTTAAAAAACTACTTGTCTGGCCTTAACATTTTGATACAGAATTATATCACTTCGGGGTAGATAAGCGAACCGCATTTTCCCGACAACGCTTTATCTGTAGAGTGGTAAAGGGATCCTCCATAGGGAGAGACTAGTTGGCACTTCAGCACTGCGTTGTCATCGGAAGGTCCTTCATCAGATCTGGATCCGGCCTGGATCCGGCAGGCTGCGGGAAAACCTCAGGATAAAGAAAGACACTAATATTAGCGTAGATCCCATTCTTCTTATGATGTAACGAGTACATCAGGATTTATGGGAAGTGTTCCCGGTTCCGGCTGACCTAATCTATGCAACCTAACATTGAATTATAGAAGTCTATAATGTGTTGCGTGTATGCTAGGTCAAAGAGATGTGACAGAGTGTGTCTGCTTCCCGGACAATGGTAGGAAGACTGTTCCAGAGTTTTTGGTGCTAAATAGGAGAAGGATCTACCGCCAGCAGTCGATTTTGATATTCTAGGTATTATCAACTGGCCGGAGTTTTGAGATCGCAATAGACGTGAAGGACTATAATGCGTTAAGAGAGAGTACTGGCTCAAGCACTGCGGAGCTAAACCATTTAGTGCTTTGTAAGTAATCAGCAATATTTAAAAATGTATATGATGTTTAATAGGGAGCCAGTGCAGTGTTGACAGAACCGGGCTAATATGGTCATACTTCCTGGTTCTGGTAAGAACTCGAGCTGCTGCATTTTGGACCAGCTGTAGTTTGTTTATTAAGCGTGTCGGGCAACCACCCAGTAGAGCATTACAGTAATCTAGCCTTGAGGTCATGAACACATGAACTAATTGTTCCGCATTTGTCAATGAGAGCATATGGCGTAATTTAGATATATTTTTAAGATGGAAAAATGTGGTTTTACAGATACTAGACACGTGACTTTCAAATGAAAGATTGGTATCAAAGAGCACACCCACACACACACACACACACACACCCACACCCACACCCACACACACACAGGTCCCTAACCGACGACGAGGACTTGACAGAGCAGCCATCAAGTGTTAGACAGTATTCTAGATTATTACTTTAGGAAGTTTTTTGTCTTCACGTAAGATTCACAAATTAGTGAATCTTTGTTTACCATCAAAAAGCGTTGGTTTTAATTAAACAATTTCACAACAATTTAAGTGAGATTGAAGAGCGGAGAAAGAAATAGGTTAGAAAAATAGATTTTATTAAAGTCAGACAAGAAAACAAAAGACGAAAGCAACGTCAAGATAAAAACAAAAGCAATGAGATAAGAAGTTGATCATCATGTGATGCGTGAGGAGTGTGTCAGCGCAGCCAGTCCTAGCGCCAGATTGAGGCGTCGTGTCAAACACACACGCGTGATGAGCGTGTCAGCGCAGCCGGTCCCAGCGCCAGATGGAGGCGTCGTCACACACAGCGATCAGGATCCCACTGTCCCGACTGAAGCTCGTCTGCCGGATCGCAGAGGTGCACTTGGGGAGGGTGAGCGTCGTACACCTGAGGACACACACACAGGTGAGGAGAGAGACACACACACACACACACACACATTCTTGTACATCTATCATTTTGAGGACATTCAATGACACAATGCAATCTCTAGCCGCTTACCCTAACATTACCCATCACAACTAAGTGCCTAACCCGACCCCTGACCCTAAGCCGACCCTTAACCTCATTATAACCTTATCCCTAAAACCAAGTCTTGACCCTCAAACAGGCCTTTAAAGGCTCTCAGAGACTGAGGACCGGCCAACATGTCCTCACTTTACTCTCTGTCCTCACTCCAATGGTCTAAAATTCAAACTTGTCCTCACAAAGATAGTTGTACAAGTACACACACACACACACACACGGTTCGCACACACAGGAACACACAGGGTTCGCACACACGGGAACACACAGGTGAGGGGACACACACTCACACACACACACAGGTGAGGACACCTATCAGAAGAGGAGACTTACTTTGCTTTATGAGGATCTTCCACTTCCAGGTCCCAAACGTACAGCTTCCCGACTTGATTTCCCAGAGCAAGCATCTGAGAGGGTGAAGACACACACACACGCTCAATCATCTTCTTACAAACACTACTTATTGCCACTGTGTGTCATTAGCTTGCTGTTGTCTGTTGCCTACAGTTCACTTGATAGCAGAACGAGACTGAGCTCCACTGTATACCTTCTGCCAGAAGTCCATAGAGAAGCGCATGTACCAAATGTCACACTGACTGTAATCAAAGCGGCCGAGAATCGTCACATTAGACTCGTTCGGTTTGATATGGTCAATATCGTCTTCCATTTTCCCAGGTTTCCAACACACAATTGCGTTCTCACATGACTGCGAAACATGACCAAACAAGAGAAATAATAAAGATGAGAGAACAAACATAAGTGTGTGTATGAGCTGTATGAGTCGGGTGGAGCACCTTGGAGAGGATCAGGTCTCCGAGCCAGCGCACACAGTCCACATAGTTCCTGTGGATGTCCCGCGTCGAGAAGTCTGGGAAGTGGATCTTCTGAGACACAAAAGGCCTGAAACCGCATGTAAAACGACAGGATAAATGAGTGGGCATCAGGGCGGGGAAGTGCACTAGATAGTGAGCACTGACCGGTTGGTTTTGCTGGGGTTGTACTCGTACGAGCCGCGAATGGCTTTCAGCATCCGCTCCGAGTCGATCCTCCACAGCTTCAGCGAGTGGTCCATCCCACACGACATGATCTTCTCCCCGAGCAGGTCGAAATCCTACAGACACACTCACTTTCTATTCGCTTTTCATCACCTCACAAACGTCATCATCATCAGCGCGTTTATTATAATGACACACACACACACACGGGGAATCCTCTGAGACTCACCGCACTCAACACCTCGTCCCGATGGCCTTCGACTCCACCAAAGATGGCCACCAGTGTGTCTGTCTGAACGTTCCACAGGCGCAGCGCATGATCTACACACACACACACGATGAAACACTGAGCGCTGAACACGCATGTCCGTCTGATCCGTCTGCCTCATTACCTTTACTGACGGACAGCAGCAGGTTCGGGTCCCGCGGGTGAAACTTGAGTTCGTTGATGGCGTTCCCGTGTCCGACGTAATGCTGCGGGCGAGAGGAGTGTGTGTGTGTGTGTGTGAGTGTGACGGAGGAGCAGAAACACATGAGAGAGTTCAGCACAGTCGCTGGCTCTCACCTTGACGCACTGCATGGTGATGTGGTTGATGATGCGGATGATCCCGCGTGACCCGGCGACGGCTAGTAACGGGTGACTGGTGCTCGAGTCGAACGTCCAGGCGCAGGTGTAGAAGTTCTCATCAGCCTGACAGAGCGAGAGTGAAGGAAACACACGCCCACGGCACACACAAACACACACACACATAGTCAGACACACACAGTCACACACACAGTCAGACAGACACACACACACACACACACACAGTCAGTCACACACACACACACACACACACACACACAGTCAGTCAGACACACACACACACACACACACACACAGTCAGACACACACACACACACACACACACACACACACAGTCAGACACACACACACACACACACACACACACACACACACAGTCAGACACACACACACACACACACACACACACACACACACACACACACAGTCACACAGTCAGACAGACAGACACACAGTCAGACAGAGAGACACACACACAGTCAGTCAGACACACACACACACACACAGTCAGTCAGACACACACACACACACACACACACACACACACAGTCAGACACACACACACACACACACACACACACACACACACACACACAGTCACACAGTCAGACAGACAGACACACAGTCAGACAGAGAGACACACACACAGTCAGTCAGACACACAGTCAGACAGACAGACAGACAGACAGACACACACACAGTCAGACACACACACACACACACACACACACACACACACAGTCTGACACACACACACACACACACACACACACACATACAGCAGTCTGACACACACACACACACACACACACACAGTCAGACAGATTGACAGACAGAACCCAAGCTCTGAGAAGGATACATCAGCATCCACATACGACTGCAGCAGACGAATCTCTCCTTGAGAATGACACTCGTATAGAGTCACCTGCAGGAACAAGACAGAGAATCAACAGAGACACACGTGTGTGTGTGTGTGTGAGAGAGAGAGAGAGACTGTTTGTGTGTGAGAGAGTGTGTGTGTTTAATGAATAAGGAGTGAGTCTTCACTCACCCGGTTGCTCCCGACAGTAGCGAACACCAGTGGATCTCCTTCTTTACTGTGCCAGTTAAACTGAACCCCGAACAGCGGCTGCCCGTGATCCTCCTGCACGCGTCACATTACACTGTCAAGGGGTCTCACAAGGGCACACTACAGGTGCCGCACACACTACAGGTGCCGCACACACTACACACTACAGGTGCCGCACACACTACAGGTGCCACACACACTACAGACGCCACACACACTACAGGTGCCGCACACACTACAGACGCCACACACACTACAGGTGCCGCACACACTACAGACGCCACACACACTACAGGTGCCGCACACACTACAGGTGCCGCACACACTACAGACGCCACACACACTACAGGTGCCGCACACACTACAGGTGCCGCACACACTACAGGTGCCGCACACACTACAGGTGCCGCACACACTACAGACGCCGCACACACTACAGACAGGTCCCACACACACTACAGGTGCCACACAAGTGCACACTACAGGTGCCGCACACACTACAGACAGGTGCCACACACACTACAGACGCCACACACACTACAGACAGGTGCCACACACACTACAGGTGCCACACAAGTGCACACTACAGAAACACCACAGGCTCTCTTACCCTCAGACTGTTGACACACTTGAAGGAGTATTTGCATTTCTTGGACTTCCACTTGCCCTTGCCCCAGCTCTTCCTGCCCGGGGCATTAGCCGTGTTGGTCGGAGTGTCCGGCCGCTCCGTGTTGGGTCCGCTCTCCACACTGATCGCATCATCCTGGGAATCATACAGGGATCGGGAATCACACAGGGAATGGGAATCACACAGAGGATCGGGAAACACACAGGGGATCGGGAAACACACAGGGGATCAGGAAACACACAGAGGATCAGGAATCACACAAAGGATCAGGAATCACACAGAGGATCAGGAATCACACAGAGGATCGGGAAAGATGGACACAGTGGGAAATGCATGCAAGTGAATCTATCTGAGCAGAACATCATAAACATATAACCGTTAATACAGAAACAAAACTGTTCACACAAACACACTTCACAGAGACCGATCAGGCTTAGCCTAGTTGTTGTTATTAATTATTATTATTATTATTATGGGAATTAATAGTAAGACTGACTGGGTTCATTATTCATCGATATAAACACATAACCGAAGCCAGTCAGATTATACAGATGTTATTCTTGACAATAACATCACAACACTGAACACACTAAATCATGCTAATAAACGATGGTGATTATCTTGCGCTAATGATGAACACACGATAACAGACAAAGAGAACCTTCACTTGACTCACAAACACACACTTTCAATAAACCTACATTATCGTCTCCGGACAGGTCGGGGTTGCTGTTTTCGTCGCTGCTTAATTTCTGTTTTTTGTTATTCGGCATTTCGTTTCCCGCCTCGGCATGAGATTCAGACATCTTCCTCCTCATCTTCTTCCAGCAATGCCACACTGCCGAAAAGCGACTCGCGCGGGCTCGTGCCACACTGCCGGAAAGCCGCGAAACAGCACGACAGCTGCAGTTACACTGAGCGCCAGCAGAGGGAGACAGAACTAGCGTGAACAGCAGAGAAAACAGAGAAAACTCCTATAACCCTTATAAAGGGCACTATTCGAGAGGACAGTGGTGTGTAGTGGTGTCTGAAATCATAGTGAGTGCACTCACACTGCACCGCACAACGGCTAGAGAATACCCATAATGCACTGTGAATGAACTCCCGCGTCTGACCGGAAGATGGCGCCGCTGAATCAATCATCCAGTTTCCAAACCGCGCTGGACCAGCCTAATATCATACAGGTAACAGGTATAAATTACTTTTTAATTTATTATTAAATAGTTTAATCAAGGTTTATATGCTAGTTTCCATGTCGGAGTTCAAGATAAATCTTTTCATTACTACTGGAGCTGCCAGTTTGCTCCGTTTCAAATGGTTATTATTAAACAGCAAACAAAATCCGGCGACTCCGAGTCCGAGTCCACTCGCTTCACTCACTCCTTCAAGTGCACTACATTAGTGGAGGAATGTAGGGAACAGTGAATGAGGGATAGGGGGCGATTGCAAACTTTTCATAGCTTATAAGTGCGATAATAGTTCACACAGTGGACTCTTTTGTTAGTGTTTTGAAGATAGAGAGGAATTCAACGTTTCACATCATTTACATGTGTTTGAACACAATCAGACTGTATTAATTTGATGGATAAAAGAAGAAATTAGGTTTAACTTTAGTGAAGACAATATAGAAGTTTATATTATTAATTTACTGTAGGTTCAGGTATAAATTAAATTACAAATGTGTATCCTAGACCGTCTTCTTCATCATTATGTGTGTGTTGATCATGTTTCAGACTTTCTTTTTATCATTGCTAATCCTGATGCTGTGAATCTGTTGATGTTTTCATCAGTTCTGCTGGGAAACTCTGATGAAGACACACACACCCTGCTTCTCTACACCTGTCCCTTAAATCTGAAGGTAATGTTGATCCAGGAACATGTAAATAAATCAGGTTCTCCTAGTGAACAGAGTTTGTAAGGCCGGTTGTAGAAGAATCTGATGAAGAACGAAGGGTTAGTAACGTCACTGACGCGCTGAGACACGTCGACTCTCCCAGATGTTCCTGTAACACTCGTACAGTTTTGCTGAAAAAGGAAACAGTGGGACTTTTCTTTTGGAGTGAAACTGATTTGTTGATTACAGTCGCACACTATTCACTGATAGAGACGCGTGTGGTGTGTGTGAGACGAGCTTCTGATCGGCTTCAGTGTGAAACTCTCCGACTGAACGGCTCCATGTGACTGTGTGATAGATATGAACTGTGTGATAGATTACACTTCTCAACCCAGTCTGACGCCCATGAGGCCGAGGTCCAAACAGATTAAAAGATGCTCACTTACATTATAGCGGCATTTTCCCGGGCTTTCCTGGAATACGCATGTTCACTCACCATATCCAGGATTAGAACTGTGACCCGGAGATTCCCCAGTCCCAATTAGAAACAACTTACACCAAAATCATTGTTCGTTTCAAACATGTAT
>NC_140210.1:80000-117500 GCF_951802725.1 Rutilus rutilus | reverse complement strand
GTTCCACTGTCAGCACAACTGATGCTGCGTCTCAATTATATGAACACTATTAACACTAATACGACGAGCTAAAGTATGTAGCCTACTGTTTTAGTGAGGACTTTTGAGTGTGTAGCAGAAGAGTAGCTGTGGACACACTATCACATCATTAAATAGCGTCTTTAGCGGCTGCTCTCTCGCTTAGCTACACGCATCCTGTCACTTAAACTAACCTGTCAATCAGCCTATCACTTAAACTGACCTGTCAATCATCCTGTCACTTAAACTGACCTGTCAATCATCAATTAATTTAATGTAATTTTCTGCTGTATCGGAGAGAACTGAAGCTCGTTGATCTGCAGTCGCGGGTCTTTCATGCGACTCTCCTCATATTCATGCATAACAATGTATTTAAAAGTTAATGGCCAAAACGGATCTTTATAAAAGTTCACGTTGTTGTTGCAGATGAAATATAACTTGGATAACATTACATAAATATTTTTTATCAGCATAAATGTTGATTATTAGTCACTCTAACCCCTTTATTTAAACCTCTCACCGTCGGTCGCGCATATCCCCATGTTCTGTAGTTTCCTGAACACTTTTAACTCGTTTTTGTAGTTCTGAACTGGATGTCCTGTCATATATCAGATTAAGTCCTGTCATATATCAGATTATGTCCTGTCATATATCAGATTGTGTCCATATATCAGATTATGTCCTGTCATATATCAGATTATGTCCTGTCATATATCAGATTGTGTCCATATATCAGATTGTGTCCATATATCAGATTATGTCCTGTCATGTATCAGATTATGTCCTGTCATGTATCAGATTATGTCCTGTCATGTATCAGATTATGTCCATATATCAGATTATGTCCTGTCATGTATCAGATTATGTCCATATATCAGATTATGTCCTGTCATGTATCAGATTGTGTCCATATATCAGATTATGTCCATATATCAGATTGTGTCCTGTCATATATCATATTATGTCCATATATCAGATTATGTCCTGTCATATATCAGATTATGTCCATATATCAGATTGTGTCCATATATCAGATTATGTCCTGTCATGTATCAGATTATGTCCATATATCAGATTATGTCCTGTCATGTATCAGATTATGTCCATATATCAGATTGTGTCCATATATCAGATTGTGTCCATATATCAGATTGTGTCCATATATCAGATTATGTCCATATATCAGATTGTGTCCATATATCAGATTATGTCCTGTCATGTATCAGATTATGTCCATATATCAGATTATGTCCTGTCATATATCAGATTATGTCCATATATCAGATTATGTCCTGTCATGTATCAGATTATGTCCATATATCAGATTATGTCCTGTCATGTATCAGATTATGTCCATATATCAGATTATGTCCTGTCATGTATCAGATTATGTCCATATATCAGATTATGTCCTGTCATGTATCAGATTATGTCCATATATCAGATTATGTCCTGTCATGTATCAGATTATGTCCATATATCAGATTATGTCCTGTCATGTATCAGATTATGTCCATATATCAGATTATGTCCATATATCAGATTGTGTCCATATATCAGATTATGTCCTGTCATGTATCAGATTATGTCCATATATCAGATTATGTCCTGTCATATATCAGATTATACGCTAAACACTCATGTAGCGAACGGCCTGAAGGATGTAAACGGAGTATGAAACTCTACAAAGGCTTCAGTTTAATGATCTCCAGCAGTTTAGACTTCGACTTTTATAAATGAGACTGTTTTAAAGTCTCTTTCAGGCTTATTTAAAAATCACTGAAGAACAAAACAAGAGTGACACTCATACTAGACTAGGAAATTATATTCTGGCAGGGGCTTTTATTTAATGTACAACATAAAAATACCACAAAAAAAAATAATGTGGAAATATTAAGTTGCTAATTTAAAATAATCTATGGTTTAAGATCCGACTACTTGAAGTCCTCGATCAGACTCGAATGACCAGTTTATCTGGATGTGAGAGCACATTCACAGACACACCCGAGCGGAGATGCGTGAAGGAGTCAGGCTGTTGGGTCACTGCTGTCGACATGAAGGGAGAATACTCAGAGCAGTGAAAGAGCAATCATTCGTTCAGTGGTTGAAACCTAATCTGGGGTTTAAACAGACTTTAAAACCCCCAGACCAATGAAACTGTTTATGATCTTCACATTTCCAGAAGATGTTCTTCAT
The DNA here is from genome assembly GCF_951802725.1 of Rutilus rutilus. NCBI lineage: Eukaryota > Metazoa > Chordata > Actinopteri > Cypriniformes > Leuciscidae > Rutilus > Rutilus rutilus. The sequence goes on along the minus strand of NC_140210.1, from coordinate 115,286 downwards.
TTGAATAATATTTGTCCGGCTTGTATCAGGTTTTTTTTTGTAACCTCATTCACATCACACAAGATATTACTTCTGAAACAAACAAGAGTTATTGAGACTGAATGTTGTTCAGTATGAGTACGGGTTACGGACACCTGCGGTTCGCTGAACGGGGAGAATATTCTGGTTTCATGTTTTTGTAAAAGTGATAGTAGAAGGAAATGCAGAAGTCGAGGTTAAAGCCGATGGACGTTCCCAGAAGTCCTATAGAGTTTCGCCAGACTCAGAGAATGAGGAAACCTTCTTTCCGTCTCTATATAATGACATATTTATTTCCCTCTAGTGAAAATAAAACTTGCATAAGTGAGGGGATTCTCCTGGGATATACTTTTCAAATCTATTTTCAGTGTCTTCCGTGTGTGCCTATTATACGTATATGAATGTGGAATTTTGTCATTGTGATTTAAAGGTCAAAGTTTATTATTAGATGAACACGGCTGTGATAGAGACTTTCCCAGGTAAGCGCTTCCACAGGCGAATACTGTGCCCTAAACGTCATTGGTTATAGCACTATTACTGCCTTTCTATGGTCTTTCATGAGTTCCTGTAAGTCGTGTTGAGATGTATGCTTGTATTTCTCATATTCAGTGTGATTACTTCCTGGTCTGGGTCAGTTTTCTGCTCTTTTGTTCTGCAATGTGTTGAAAGCTGAAACACTCGTGAGAACAGAGGAAAATGAAACTTTATTTACGGTCGAATTACAGTTGACAAAATCAAACTTACAGAATATCAAGTGACCTGCAGGGAAACACGAACCCACTCCTGCTATAATACACACAGAACACTAACCCATCACCACACACACTAACATCATGTTATAATGCACTGACGCTATCTCTGTTTTCATAGAGAAACACCTTTAACCATATTTTAATGCAGTTGTTAACAGTTAGAATCTGATTATTTATCCAGGATAATAATTAGAGGACTTCTAGAGAATCACATGACCTCACAAAAACAGTTAATAATCAATGGAAGAAAGTCCCAAAGTGACATGTTGAAACACGCCTTGAGTCAACAATCAAGGACGTTCTGGTCTAACTGGCTTAAAGTTACTGATTACCATCTCTGACAGAGACTGTTGATAATGTTTAACTTGCAAACCTTGAAAGTAAAAATAACAATACGCATATAGTTATATTGTTTAGAGATAATAGTTTACAACCCTTTACACACCAAATGCAACACTTCAGATCTGCACTGAACAAGAGAAGAAGATTCACCGTTTAACCCAGTCACTGAATCTGACTTTCTCTTTATTACTGCTTGTGAATCACCTCCTCATAACACGGATTCCTCCTCTATTGCCAGGCAGATCCTCTGAACTGTTGCTCTCACTTTCCTGTGCCGTCTACTACTTAGTAGTGAACAATGATAAAACTGTTTCATAGAAACAACCGACATCTGCCTGAAGTGGCAAATGGTTCTGTACATGATCCGGACTGCCTGACTGACAGCGATTCCTGTGGGACAAAGGGGTCGGAGTTCAGGAGCGGGACTGCACTCCTTTACCTTTGAGGATCCGACGCACCTGTGGAGAATAACAGGGTGAGTGAAACTGTGGAGAAGAGGAGGAACAGGGTGAGTGTAAACTAGAGTCACGCAGTGAGCCTGAGGCTCTTCTACTGAACGGCCCAGACCGGTTTCATCAACGTTCCTTCAGTGGAGTGATATAGAGTTATACAACACTAATTATATAAGCCTGATCCCGGCTCTCTCACCTGTTCTCCTAGTGGACCCTCGGGCACCAGTTGGGCCGGCTGCTCGTTCTCCAGGTTCTTGGCGCTGGGATCGGCTCCTCGTCTCATCAGTAACCGGACCGCCTCTACCTGAGCCTGGCGACCCTGCAGAGCGCTAGCCATGTGGAGAGCCGTGTTCCCACTGAACGCCTGTCGATGACATCACACAGCGGTCACATGATGCCCAGCGAGCGGTCACATGATGCCCAGCGCCACACAACACTCTCACTAACCTTTGCGTTTATGATGGATAAGTAGCTGGGCTGATCCAGGAACAGGCGCAGGAGCTCGACGTTAGCCTCTTCAGCAGCCATATGTACAGCGGTGCGCCCACTCTTACGGTCCTGTGGGAAACATGGGACAGCGTGAGTCGGGGACATCACACAGACGGCACTGAGGCGTGACTAGCGTGACGGAGGCATGACTGAAGCGTGTTCACCTTGGTCTCCAGCGAGGCGCCCATGAGCATCAGTGTGCCGATACACTCGCTGAGCATCTTCCTCTTCTGCTGCAGAGCCGGACTCTGAGACACACACTGCTCCTGCACTGCTGCATTGTGGGACAGCACCGCCACGTGCAGAGGAGTGAGGCCTACACACACACACGCGGGGTTAGAGCTGGGTCATGTGCTGGGGAGTAAACACTGCTAACCAGGACAGATGAAGAGTTCACTGACCGTCGTAGTTGACCACCTCCACATCGAGCGCTCTCCCGCTAGCCTGCACGCTTCTCTGGATGGCCTGAGGGAAACAGCGCGTTTCATCAGAATATATTAGGGGTGTAACGATTCATCAACTACATCGATGTATCGATTCATATTCTTAATGATCCAACTACATCGATCTGTGCTTGGCAAGTTATATCGATCTAGACATATATCGATCTAACATCGTTTTAAAAGGTAATGAATCGATTGTATCGATACTATGAAATAACGCATTGGATTTCAGCACGTCAGACTTTATAAGTATGTTTTTTTTTTAGCACTTTTAATGATAAAGGCGTTAAACGTTACTCGATTCAGTCTGCCTATCTGTGACGTGATCGCCATGCGTGACGCGCCAGCAGCAGCGCAAAGTCTCTCACCTCAGAAAAACTGACTTTCCTGTCCTCTCAGGCGCTATACTGCAGTAGCGCACACTCTTCAATTGCATGCGCAAATGCGGCGGCGCGCGCTGCAGGCTTATATCGTTTCACTAGCCTATATATAAAGCACAAAATAAACTACAAGCATGCAACGTCGTTACGTTTTAAATTAGAAAAAAACGTGTTGTCCAGATTCAGTATCTGCGGTCAGATGATGTTGTCAGGCTATATGTCAGTGTCATTATTCTATCATTATTTTCATAACTTTTAACGAAATAAAGTCTCTCACCTCAGAAAAACGAAATCTCATGTCCTGTCAACATTATACTGTGCTCGTAGCGTGCGCGCATAATTAATTGATACCTGATTCCCTTTCAAGAATTTTTGGCTAAAAAGTCACTGAATCGATTTCAAGTCACTGAATTGTTTCGGATCGGATCGTTCTAAATGAACCAATATCGTCCTTGAATCGTATCGACAACCACGAATCGCGATACGAATCGAATCGTTGTTAAAACGAATCGTTACACCCCTAGAATATATATATATATATATCCTAGTCACAAGACAACTGAGAGTAAACAGGTCTGAACATGCACTGCATTCTGGGAGAAGAGAGGCGTTCTGCATGAATGCTACAGTAGCGCGACGGGTAACGACTGCAGCGACGGTTGCGTGTCACGACCCGTCAACACTTCATGGCTGGCAGAAACACAGGCATGTTGTTTTGGGCTCTTATCAAAGACGTTGTTGTGCTGCCGCTCGAGGGGAATTTCCCACTGCACTGCATGGCGCTTTTTTGAGGAAATGCATATTAGTCAAGCATGTTATGAGGAAGTTAGCGAGCGCAGGGTAAAAATAAACAGAGCATCAAGATTGAATGATAAACCAGGACTGTTGATAGATGAGATAATAACACCGTCTAACTGACGCGTACGCAGGCTAACAAGGAAACACTGTGTACACATTCTTCACGAGTGTAGGTTAGGTTGGGCCAGGATGGCTGACTAGCCAACCAGTTATTCAACAACTGATGTCAATTAATGAGTTTGAGTAGTGAGGTCAAGTTGTGAAGGAGCATTTATCTATTTAAATTTATTAGACCATAAGCGTGCTAATAGTGTGCTAACGGTTAGCATGGTAAAACTATGAGAAGTTTATTTTTAATTAATCTGATGTGAAGCTTCGCTTTTGAACAGATTCAACCACAGGTTTATTATTAAGTGTTGTAGAGCCCTGAGAAATCCATTAAATTTTTTTCCCAAATTCATTTTTTTTCGTTTTTTTGGACTCAATTTTAATGTTTAAATTATAGTAAAGTAATCGAAAAGCATGTCTAATTAATTGAAATAATGAAACTTGTACAATTTAGCAACAATTTATTAATAGTAAAACAAAAATTACATGTTGAATAGGGCCGGGTATCATTTAAAAATGTTAGCGTATGTTATAACGCCCATAAAGCTTCTGCAAACCACTGGCAAAAATAGCCTTATGATTATGAATGTAAAAACAGCAAGAAGACATTTTAATTGTTTATTAATAAACTAGTGTTTTCTGAGTCAGTGTCGGCTGCAGAGATGAAGTAGACGATCTCATTACCACAGTATAGTGAACGCATGCACTTTTCATTTGGATTATGTAATCAGAATATTTGTTTTCGAATTGGTTCGTTTAAAAGTAGACATTTCAAGCGTTCTATATGCCGGTTTCTCACGCCTGTGAGGAGAATAGCCTAAACGCTGAGTTTCGCGCTCCAGTCGAAGACGGAACAACTTTCTGCTCGTAAGTTTATTCTGCGCTGTCAAGTGCTTCATCAGATTTGTTGTGTTGCCGGTCTTGGCAGCAATGATCTTGTCACAAATATATTAATTGAATTCATAACAGCAATTTATTAATTTAAAAATAAAATTTGATTTCTAAGAAAAGTTTTTTTATTTCAGAAATTGTTGTGTATTTAAATTTTTGTGGCAATCAAATTAAGGCATAAAACATTAATTCAATTTGTATTTTAATCATGATATTAAACTAACCCTTTTGTCAAACAAAGTCTGCACAAAAAAAATTATGTTTAAATGATGTTAAAATTATAACGTATAATTATTAGTGTTAGTATTATTAGCACATTGAGATTAGATAAATTCTACTGTACAACAGTAATATATTTCTGTCACAATTTTAAGTTAAACCGAATTTTTATTATGATGGGTTGCCATGAAGACCTTTGAGTTTCTGTGTGTTTATGAGATGACGATAGTTTTTCTCAAGTGAAATGGTAAAATGCGACTCTGAGTGGCTTTGGAGATGAAGTTCATGCATTCATATCGGGATGAATATGAAAACACATCATGTGGGTGGGGGGGGCGGAGCAACAGGAAGTACCTGAAGTGTGGGGGCGTGGCCCTTCTCAGCACACACGTGTAACGGGGACCGGCCCCAGCAGTCCAGGGTGTTGATCTCAGCGCCGAGAGAAAGCAGGTCTTGTGCGATCAGGTGCTGATCTGCAGCAACACTGACCTGGAACGCGCTCTGATTGGAGGAAGCATGAGATCAGATGAGTAACAGTAATAACAGGGTGTGTACACAGGTGTGTTTTTACAGGTAATCCCATCGGTTAAGGGAGTGATTTCTCAGGGCTGTACCTGCTGGTTGTGTTCCTTCATGTCCAACATGTCAATGGCGGCCATTTTCCTGGCAAGGACGTAAGCCAGAGCTCTCCTGCCCTGAGCCACTGCGATGTGCAAGAACCTGCCAATCAGACAACAATCATGATTCTCTGATTCTCAGCCTGTGATTCTCCAACTCTGAGGAGCGTTTGCACATCAGTGATGATCTGAAGACTCACGTGTCTCCGTCTCCGTCTCGAGTGCTGAGCTCCACAGGACTGAGAGCCGCCAGTTTCTGCTCCTCCTGCTGGATCTGCCACTGGAAGAAGGACACTGGGGCGACTGGGGTCACATGGTGTGTGTGCGCTGGGATGGGGTGTGTGTAAGAGCAGCTAGTGTACAGGGGCAGAAGAGACTCACGACACACACTCTCAGCGTCAGCGAACAGGCCCAGAAGAGACTCCTGCCCCCGAGCTGGACCACACACACTCTCAGCTTCAGAGAGAGACTCACGACACACACCCGCAGGGCATCCGCTCACGCTCACGGACTCGATGGACAGCACCTCGCCGATGTCCTCCAGCATCTCAGTGTCGTAGAGCGAGTTCTCACCGCGAACACAAGCAGACTGAGAGAAACACACAGCAAGAGTTCAACAGTTACTGAGGGTAACACACACACTGAGGGTTACTGAGCAGGGAACACACACACACACACACACACACACACACTGAGGGTTACTGAGCAGGGAACACACACACACACACACACACACACACTGAGGGTTACTGAGCAGGGAACACACACACACACACACACACACACACTGAGGGTTACTGAGCAGGGAACACACACACACACACACACACACACACTGAGGGTTACTGAGCAGGGAACACACACACACACACACACAAACACTGAGGGTTACTGAGCAGGGAACACACACACACACACACACACTAACCCTAACTCTACATCAGTACTAACACACACACACACACACACACACACACACTGAGGGCTACTGAGCAGGGAACACACACACACACTGAGGGTTACTGAACAGGGAACACACACTCACGTCTGGTTCACTATCTTTGTGGGGACTCTCCATAGACTTAATGGTTTTTATACAGTACAAACTGTATATTCTGTCCCCTTACACTAACCCTGCCCATCACACACACACACACACACACACACACACACACACACACACACACACTAACCCTACCCCTAAACCTACCCATCACAGAAAACTTTCTGCATTTTTACATTTTCAAAAAAATATAATTTAGTATGTTTATTTACCCATTCCCCTCATGGGGATCGCTGGCTGGCTGGTCCCCACAATGGAGGTGATCTCAGGTTTTACTATCCTTGTGGGGACATTTGGTTCCCACAATGTAATATAAATCAAACGCACACTGAGGGTTACTGAGCAGGGAACACACACACACACACACACACACACACACACACACACTGAGGGTTACTGAGCAGGGAACACACACACACACACACACACACACTGAGGGTTACTGAGCAGGGAACACACACACACACACACACACACACTGAGGGTTACTGAGCAGGGAACATATACACACACACACTGAGGGTTACTGAGCAGGGAACATACACACACACACACACACACAATGAGGGTTACTGAGCAGGGAACACACACACACACACACACACACACACACTGAGGGTTACTGAGCAGGGAACACACACACACACACACACACACACACACACACTGAGGGCTACTGAGCAGGGAACACACACACACACACACACACACACACACACACTGAGGGTTACTGAGCAGGGAACACACACACACACACACACACACACACACACTGAGGGTTACTGAGCAGGGAACATACACACACACACACACACACACTGAGGGCTACTGAGCAGGGAACACACACACACTGAGGGTTACTGAGCAGGGAACACACACACACACACTGAGGGTTAATGAGCAGGGAACACACACACACACACACACACACACACACACACACACACACACTAACCCTAACTCTACATCAGTACTAACACACACACACACTGAGGGCTGACTGTAGGACTGTACGGGTTCATCACCACACTACACCAATCGGCACTAGATTGTCTCTTGCTTCGGATTTGAGAAGTTTCAAAACTAATTTAACTAAATGTATTTATAATTACCTCTACTCTACACTAAGATTCTTATCAAACTGTATAACACAGAAGAACTAAACACACACACAGATCTTTTTCCATTAGAATCACAGAAAGATGACACTGAATATTAAACACACCAGAATGTTTCCGTCTGTGACTCGCACTCGTTTCGCTGGATAATGAGACGGACTCTCCGCTGGCCTCTTCGATCCCTGCAGCAAATGAGTCACGGCTACAATAAAACAGAAAATTAATTTTCCAGCCATTTTTGACAAACAACTTCCTTGTACAATCAGAACTCATAACTGTAGTTACCCGGATATTCACTTTCAAACGGATATTGCTGAGCCTGTGAAGAAGCAAATAATGTCCATTAATAACACAGTACAGATAGTGCTACAGCACTGTGGATTTATAAACCCCGTCATAAAACATGAAATGATATGTTATATAAGCACCTGGATGTCGTGATGGCGCTTCAGCAGGATCAGCTCTTTGACTGTGTTCTTCACTCGAACACCTTGATAGGGACTTCGTTTACGCTCTTCTACAATTAAACACAATTTACTTTAATCCCTTTAATTACTGTCCTCTGAAACACTGAATAACATACTTTTGACAGTCTAGTTGCACAAACTTAAATAATAGTTTGACCAACAAGCAGTGAGTCAGTTATACTTTTCAGATTTAAATGAGAAAAATCTACCTTTTTATGTAAAGAAGTTATGATCAGTTATGATTTTAGGGGGGGAAAAACATTAAATGACTAATGACAGTTTGCGCTAACGTTATAGGTTTTATTCACCAACACATTGTTTTCTTGACTCCCATTCAGTTCGCTAAATTAAGATTTAATTACATTTTTCGTTATTATTTTCGTTATTATTATAGGTAGTGATTCGTTATTTCCTACCGTTGGCGGAGTTTCGCGGGCTTCCCGCATCGCTCCAGCTCTGGTCCGAGTCCGAGTTCGGGGACCCGGCGGACAGGCTCGGTTCTGTGGGAGAAGAACAACCGTAGAACGACCACAAGTGGACCGGGCTGGTCATAACATCGGTGTCCCGGTCCAGAAGACCCGAGAATTCCTCAGAAACTCCGTCAATTATCATGTTCTCTTGCTGTGACGCGCGTCTGAGCGTTTGATCTGAATGACGCGACACAACACTCTCTGAAGAACTTATTAGCGCGTGACGTGCTCCGTGACGTCAGGACACGCCTTCATTAATGCTTCAGGATTACACGCACCAGCATTCAGAATCATTTATGTAATTAAAATATAATTAAAACAACATTATGAGAGATTCGGCTCCTGTTTTCAGATGTGCGCCTGATCAGGGAACAGACCATCAAGATTTTCATAAACTGAACAGTTCCGTTACTGTTATTGACTGATCCAAATCAATCCAACAACACCATTTAGAAAAGTGCTGAAGCAGATAATCCACATCTAACGTTACAACTCAAGACAATGTGAATGAATTATGAACGAATAAGGTTAGTCTATATGACATACACTATGAAGAAACAGCACAAAAGGAAGAACAGGTTATTCATGTTAAATGAATCACAAGAACAAACTCATATGATCCCTGTAGATAAAGAGCTCCACCTAGTGGTGTAAGTGTTCGTGTTAATGCTAGTGTTTGTGTTGTTAGTGTGAAGTCTGTTTTATACTTCAGCGTCGGACCTACGCCGAAGCCTCTACGCTGTAGGCAACGCGTTGGTTTTCATTTACGCCGGTTTCACACTGCACGCATTAGCAGAGCGTAAGCAGCGCAGGAGCAGTGCATATGGTGAGCGGGAGCAGGACAGGAGCGTTTTGCTTTCACACTAGCAGCGTTTGTCACGCGCGGCTGAACCGCGACGTGTGTATTGACAGAGTAGGCCTACTCTATAATCAGGGTAAGTTGGCATTGCTTTATTTCGTTTTCAAATACATTTAAGAGAAAAGACTTGTCAAGAAGCTTATTTTATTAATCATTTCATTTATATAACTTTTGGTTCATCTTTATTTTTATTGTTCGGGCAACAAGTTTGTTTTTGGACATTTGTTTTCTTTTTAAATTGCTGTTGGTTATTTGATCGACTGTTTAAAACACAATAGATATCATCAATGCGCTTTTGGGGTAAAACTGCGGTGTATTTTGGCCATGATCAATGCGTGTCACTTTAATTCAGCATAAGCCGCGCGTTAAAAATAGACTGGGCGCCGAAACTATCGCGGCACTGCTGTTCCTGCTCTGCTCCTGCTACGCGCTGCCGCGCCGCTTCTGCTTGTGTTTACACCGGCCGCGACGCGGCGCGTTTCAGAAGCTTCCCAGAAACGGCTCTCCGCGCCGCTTCGCTAAATATAGGCGCCTAGTCTATTTTTGACGGACGCGCGTCCAAGTCGCACCGGAAATACAAAATAAAAGTAAAAAAAAAAACAGTCAAATTCAAAATAAACACCCTGTGCAAACTCCCAAACGTATTACACACCAATATCCTTGGTAGAAACCATAGACTGTATGGTAGAAACCCAAAAATCAAGAAAAACCACGTCGGACAGGCAAATCACGTGGTTTCGCGCATCCAGTCGCTCCGCTTCTGAAATGCTCCTGGTGTGAGTTGGCACCGCGTGGAGGACGGAATAAAACCTTGTCGCAGAGGTAATGCACCGCACATGTGTGCAGTGTAAATGAGGGGTTATGAGGGGTTAGCAGAGCATAAGCAGCGCAGGAGCAGTGCATATGGTGAGCAGGAGCAGGACACGCGCGTTTTGCTTTCACACTGGCAGCGTTTGTCACTCGCGCCTGAAGTCAAGTCAAGTCAAGTCATTTTCATTTATATAGCGCTTTTAACAATGTAGATTGTCTCAAAGCAGCTTTACAGAGATAAATGTATAATTTAACGTAAGATTGTTTTGGCTTTATAGCGGTTCTTTAATAAAGTTATTTTCCAGCTAAAGTTAGTTTTGATTGATTCGCTTCCGACGAAACGATCATTTGTTTTTAAATTAGGGCCGCCAAGACGACACCATTCCCTCTACACAGACTTTAAACGCGAACCTGTGAGAAACGCTGATGGCGTTCAGATGCGCATTAAGAACGGGTTCTATAGTTATGTGCGTTTGAATATATGTGTGCAGGTTTGGAATTCCCTACAAACCAAACCTAAACAAATTACTGGTGTTTCCTTATTTTATCAATTCGGGGTAGATACGCAAATTGAGTTTTCCCGACGACGCGTTATCTGTAGAGTGGGAAAGGGATCCTCCATAGGGAGAGACTAGTTGGCACTTCAGCACTGCGTTGACATCGGGTCCAGGCGAAGGTCCTTCATCAGATCTGGAAACGGCCTGGATCCGGCAGGCTGCGGGAAAACCTTGGGATAAACAAAGACACTAAAATTAGCGTAGATGCCATTCTTCTCATGATGTAACAAGTACATCAGGATTTATGGGAAGTGTTCCCGGTTCCAGCTGACCTAATCTATGCAGCCTAATATTGAATTATAGAAGTCTATAATGTATTATGTGAACGCTATGTCAAAGAGATGTGTTTTTAGTCTGGCTTTGAACTGACAGAGTGTGTCTGCTTCCCGGACAATGGTAGGAAGGCTGTTCCAAAGTTTTGGTGCTAAATAGGAGAAGGATCTACCGCCAGCAGTTGATTTAGATATTCTAGGTATTATCAACTGGCCGGAATTTTGAGATCGCAATAGACGTGAAGGAGTATAATGCGTTAAGAGCTCGCTCAAGTACTGCAGAGCTAAACCATTTAGTGCTTTGTAAGTAATCAGCAATATTTTAAAATTGATGCGATGTTTAATAGGGAGCCAGTGCAGTTTTGACAGAACCGGGCTAATATGGTCATACTTCCTGGTTCTGGTAAGAACTCGAGCTGCTGCGTTTTGGACCAGCTGTAGTTTGTTTATTAAGCGTGCAGGGCAACCACCCAGTAGAGCATTACAATAATCTAGCCTTGAGGTCATGAACGCATGAACTAATTGTTCCGCATTTGTCAATGAGAGCATATGACGTAATTTAGTTATATTTTTAAGATGGAAAAATGCGGTTTTACAGATACTAGACACGTGACTTTCAAATGAAAGATTGGTATCAAAGAACACACCCAGGTTCCTAACCGACGACGAAGACTTAACAGAGCAGCCATCAAGTGTTAGACAGTATTCTAGGTTATTACGTGAGGAAGTTTTTTGTCCAATAATTAGAATCTCTGTTTTTTCAGAATTTAGAAGTAGGAAATTACGAGTCATCCAATTTTTTATATCAGCTATGCATTCTGTTAATTTTGTGAATTGGTAAGTTTCGTTAGGTTTTGAAGAAATATACAGCTGAGTATCATCGGCATAACAGTGGAAGCTAATTCCATGTTTCCTAATGATATCTCCTAATGGTAGCATGTACAGAGTGAACAGCAATGGTCCTACTACTGAGCCTTGTGGTACGCCATACTGAACTTGTGATCTATGAGACATCTCTTCATTTACTGCTACAAACTGATAACGGTCAGATAAGTATGATTTAAACCATGCTAGTGCAATTCCACTAATGCCAACATAGTTTTCTAGTCTATTTAAAAGAATGTTGTGGTCAATGGTGTCAAACGCAGCACTAAGATCGAGTAACACTAATAGAGAGATACAACCACGATCGGATGATAGGAGCAGATCATTTGTGACTCTAACGAGAGCTGTCTCGGTACTATGGTACGGTCTAAATCCTGACTGGAAATCCTCGCAGATATAATTTCTTTCAAGAAAGGAACACAGTTGTGAAGATACTGCCTTTTCTAATATCTTTGACAGAAAAGGTAGATTCGAGATCGGCCTGTAATTGACTAATTCTGAAGGATCAAGTTGCATTTTTTTAACAAGCGGTTTAATCATAGCCAGCTTAAAGTTTTTTGGTACGTATCCTAGAGACAAAGATGAATTAATGATATTAAGAAGAGGATCTATGACCTCTGGAAGCATCTCTTTCAGTAGCTTAGTCGGTATAGGGTCTAACATACATGTTGTAGATTTAGATGATTTAACGAGTTTAGTAAATTCTTCCTCTCCTATAGCAATGAATGAATCAAATTTTTCCTCAGGAAGACTACAATGCACTGCCTGATGTGATACTGTAGTAGACGGCTGCATAGTTATAATTTTATCCCTGATATTATCAATCTTATAAGTGAAGAAGTTCATATAGTCATTACTGCTGTGTTGCTTGGAACCTTCTGTGTTTGAAGCTTTCTTTTTCGTTAGTTTAGCCACTGTTTCAAATAAATACCTAGGGTTTAGTTTATTTTCTTCTAATAGGGTTGAAAAATAAGCAGATCTAGCAGCTTTTAAAGCCTCTCTGTAAGCAATCGAGCTCTCTTTCCATGAAATGCGAAATACCTCTAATTTTGTTTTCTTCCAGTTGCGCTCCATTTTTCTGGCTGCTCTCTTAAGGGCCCGAGTGTGCTCGTTGTACCACGGCGTTGGATTATTTTCTTTAATCTTCTTTAAGCACAAAGGAGCAACTGTGTCTAAAGTGCTGGAAAAGAACTGCGGGTTTTGTACAGACAGAGTAGGCTACTCTATAATGGATAAGTTCATTGCTTTATTTCGTTTTCAAATACATTTAAGAGAAAAGACTTGTCAAGAAGCTTATTTTATTAATAATTTCATTTAGGGTAGAGTGGGGGAAAACGCCCCCCTTAAGGAAAATGTGACATTACAGTGAAACAAAACATAAATGTGACTAGAATTGCCATCCCGGTTTTGAGTGACTATGGCAGGAGTTATTCACCAAATATTAAAATTGCTCAGCCTTCATAATTAATTAGTATTTTCACTGAAAATATTTTTGTACAAAGGGGGCGTTTTGCCCCAGCGGTGGGGTAAAACGCCCCCCAAGGTGGGGTAAAATGCCCCCTTTCTTATCAACCAGTTTGCTTCATAGATCAACAGCAAAATTAACAGACAATAGTTTTTAATCTCTAAAGGTAAAAGGCAAGTAATGTATCAACATGTATATATATTAATATTTATTTCAGCAATGTTCAAAATAGGCAAAATTAACTACCTTCCATCAGTGAGCTAACTGTGCTAGCAAGCTAGCTAGTTAATGCTCACTTGAGGTAATTTTTTCATGTTTTGTTCAAATATTTTGATTTTACCACCTAGTACTGCATTAAGTGTAAAACAAAGGATTTGATAGACAGAAATATTTTATTATAGTAATTATGATAGAGAAACTATGCCCCCAGGGGGAGGGGGGGGGGGGGGGGGGGCATTTTACCCCTCAGTGTAGGGGGCGTTTTACTCCACAAGCTATGAGTTTTTTTAAAAAATGTTTAATTTTTAAAATATAATTATATTCCTTATAAATAATATATGATCTCAAACTACAGACTTCACTATTCATCTATCATACATCACTGTGATATCCTGCAGAACAATATTATCTTAAACACTTATTTACTAATATCTGAAAATTATAGCATTTACCCTGTAATCCTCTTCTCTTCAAATGTGTCGCTGGTGTCAGCTTCTCCATAGAGATTTGTATATCCCCGTTATCAACGTAGTGCATAGCAACAGTAAAAATGTATCTTGACTACTTTTAGTGGTTATTTTGGGAAAAACAGGTGGGGGGCGTTTTACCCCACTCTACCCTATATAACTTTTGGTTCATCTTTGTTTTTATTGTTCGGGCAACAAGTTTGTTTTTGGACATTTGTTTTCTTTTTAAATTGCTGTTGGTCATTTGATTGACGGGTTTCACATGCTCCCTCTGCAAGTGTAAAGGCCTCATTATACTTCTGCGTCGGACCTACGCCGGAGCCTATACGGCGTAGGCAATGTGTTGGTTTTAATTTATACTTCTGTGTCGTTGTCCGCGTTGACGCGTACCTAGGGAGCGTGTGAAACCCCGAGGGAGGGGTTCTGGCAGACCAATCACAGCGCTTGTGTCCGCGTAGAATTGACGCGTTGTTACATTTTTGGAGAGGTGCACGTCAGGGTACGCCGTAGGGTACGCGCGCTACACACAGCCTACGACGTAGTTAGGCGTGAGTTCGACGCAGAAGTATAAAACAGGCTTTAGTGTTAGTAGGCTACTAGTGCTAGAGTTAGGGTTAGTGCCAGTGTCAGTGTTTGTGTTGAGTTACGCCGGTTTCACACCGCAAGCGTCAGTGGCGCGTGAGCAGCGCGTATTTTTTTCGGCGTCCATGTTATTCAATGAGTGCATTCACACCGCATGCAGAAGCGGCGCGGCAGCGCGTAGCAGGAGCAGAGCAGGAACAGCAGTGCCGCGATAGTTTCGGCGCCCAGTCTATTTTTAACGCGCGGCTTATGCTGAATTAAAGTGACACGCATTGATCATGGCCAAAATACACCGCAGTTTTACCCCAAAAGCGCATTGATGATATCTATTGTGTTTTAAACAGTCAATCAAATGACCAAAAACTATTTAAAAAGAAAACAAATGTCCAAAAACAAACTTGTTGCCCGAACAATAAAAACAAAGATGAACCAAAAGTTATATAAATGAAATTATTAATAAAATAAGCTTCTTGACAAGTATTTTCTCTTAAATGTATTTGAAAACGAAATAAAGCAATGCCAACTTATCCATTATAGAGTAGCCTACTCTGTCTGTACAAAACCCGCAGTTCAGGCGTGCGTGACAAACGCTGCTAGTGTGAAAGCAAAACGCGCGTGTCCTGCTCCCGCTCACCATATGCACTGCTCCTGCGCTGCTTACGCTCTGCTAATGCATGCAGTGTGAAACCGGCGTTAGGGTTAGGGTAACCAACCTAACCTAACCTAACCCTATCCCTGTAGATAAAGAGCTCTACCTAGTGGTGTAAGTGTTCGTGTTAATGCTAGTGTTTGTGTTGCCAGTGTCAGTGTTGTTAGTGTTAGTGCCAGTGCCAGTGCCAGTGTCAGTGTTTGTGTTGGGGGACGGATTTTAAACTGTGGGCACAGATTGTCAATTCACATCCATGTGGACAGATTGGTAAACTGTAAACACACGGTACAGTTTATTTATTTTTCTCCCCCCTGAGCTTCAGGACAAGGACCACAAGAGGGAGTTAAACCACCTTTTAACATTATTTAACATTAGAAAACTGATGGGATATCAAATATAGACTGATGTACCGAGTACATTATATACACAGTAAACCTCTGATAAAATTTGCACACACAAATAAATATCATCCTGAATTCACAAATTCTTTATTTATTATTGCAGGGACTGCAGAAGATCCCATTTTTAAATAACTATAACCCAGAAACAGGAGAAATGATTGATGATCTTAGTGTGCAGCAACAGAGTGGCTCCTGCGCTGATGAACAATGAGTGAGTTAGAAAGTTTAAAAACCATTCCAGTCAAGACCATTTGAACAGGTGAGGATGAGGCTTGGTCTAAAACATTTTCTTAAGACTCATAACACTTCAGCCTCATATATATGAAGAATAACACCACCATTATCTTTCAAGTTGCTTCAGGTATACCAAGGTGCAAATTAAACATATTTAACAACATAACAATTTGTCTGAGCAGAACCTATGAAATATCTGAAAATATCTTAAATATCCTGAAACATTCAACATGTTTTAGTTCTACATCCAGACGTTCTCGATGGCCCACATTCAAACAAGAACATGATAGAACCATATAAATAATAAAAACAAACATAACAAAAACTTGTGTGAAATGAGAATATAACTCTCCTCGTTTAGTTGAGGAGAGTGTGGTGACCCAAAGAGGGCCAGTCAAAGTCAAAGTGTCATATGAGCTTAAGACGCCGCAGGACAGGCCAGAGTAGCAGTTTCACTCTCTGTAGAGCATGGCCTTGGATGGTAAATGGTATACTTTATTGTCCCAATGGGAAATTTGTTTTAGGCTCACAAATACAGCCACTGCATCGCCACACATATAAAACAAACACATTACATAATAACAAAGAAGAAAGATACACATTTACACTCAAGTAATTGGCATCACGCTACTGTATACACTGGAAAGTAATTGGCATCACGCTACTGTATACACTGGAAAGTAATTGGCCTCACGCTACTGTATACACTGGAAAGTAATTGGCATCATGCGATGGTTTTGATTGGCTAAGAAATAGATAAACATATACAGATAGACTGAAGCATATCTCCATGGACTAGGCGACTGACACTCGACCCTGAAGTGAGGCACGTCGTAACCTTCCAGGTCGCAGATTTGGGTTGCTGAGCGCCAACATGTCCAGAACAACAACTCAGTCAATCTCCTATAACACACACACACACACACACACACACACACACACACACTCACACACACACACATGGCTTCTTCAAGGTTGGATTTGGTCAGGCTCTAACTATAAACAGGAGAGTCGTCTCAAAACATCAAGATAATACGTTCTTTCTCTCACGGAGAGGACACTTTAATCTAACGCAGTAAAGCTTTAGCTACGAAATGGTCCCTTAAACTATAGACATCAATGACCCCTGTGACCACAGCTGTCAGGCTACCCCAGAAGAACAGATGTGTATATTGACACGTTGAAGAAGTCCATATGTCATCTCTGGAAGCCGGACTAAATGAGCCAGCACTGTCACTGCATTCCTGGCATTAGAGCCGGGCCCTCAGTCTCCTCTCCGTCATTCATACAGACATTAGAGAATACATGAGAAGAGCATTTCAGTGATCACACTGGGAACTTCTAGAACTAAGTGAAATCTCACAAGCCTAGAGGAGCCATTCAACTCATTTGATATTTAGAAGGAAAAATATTGATTAATACCTTGATTATAATCCCTCATTAGATATACACTGAAGCAGCAGTGGAGTCCAGAATCACCCCTTCAGAAGACACTGAAGATGTCTGAGGAAACCTCCACTGATTGGTCCACACATGCTCCGAATACTAAGCCTGAAACGCCATCGGACCCGCAGCCTATCGGATATTCACCCGCCGGAAGGATCACGATCGGGTTAGAGATGAAGAGTGTGTGACCTCTGACCTCTGCATCAGCCACGGGAGGCAAGTGTAGAATCATAGAGCTGGTCCTGTAGAGTCAGCAGTGTTCAAAGCCGGTTCATTCACTGTGACGCCTGTCATGTTATTAATCAATCACCTTTTGGTGCAGGACAAAACATGCTTTCTTTCTAACCTGTTGATGGGAATGACCACAATGGTGAAGGAAAGTAAAACTTTATTTTCAAAAAGGTTTTGGTAAATATATGACATAGAAAAAAATAATTAAAATGTGAAATAAATTAACACTTATTGCATATGCCACACAGAACAGCTGTTGCAGCACATACTGTAAATATCCAGATGCACACATACAAATATTTATGATAAAGTCTATTAAACTCTCAACAGGTTCAAACTATCACATAAATTCACATTTATTCCACACACCTACATGCTCCTCTACAGTTCAAGGCTATTTCTGGTTGTGTCGTCCAGACTTTACGTTTAAGGGAACCAGTCGACTGGTAAGTGGACTGAAAGAGCTCGGCACTCTGGGTAAGTGAATATGTGAAGTATGTCAAAGACTTCTGACAGAAAGCTTTATACTGATATTCCAACCGTGTAAATGCATGTTCTACACTGTTAGAGAGACAAAAGGCAGCAGTGGCCAGTCATATAAAAGTCATTGTTGTTCTGACAACCTTGTTCAGTCAGAGTGTTTGACGGATGACATTAATGTAATATGGAAATAAAAGACAAGTCTATTGAAGTCAAGTGATGATCGTCAAGAAAAGCCAAAGCTTCATCCACGAAGGCATGGGGTCTCATCAGTCTGATGTCCTGTGATGCCCAAACGTCCAGCTCCGGTCAGGAAAAGCGCTCCTGTTTTCCCTGAGGAGAGAGATCAGATGTTGTGTCTCCCTCCTCCTCCTCCTGCAGTTGCTGTACGGATGAGAGATACTGCTGTAACAGACTGTCTCCAGCGGCCCGAGTCCCCGACCCAAGCGAGAGAACCGGGGATCCGGCTGAGATCCGGCTGGTGTCCAGCGCTGGGGGTCCGGGTGAGATCCGACTGGTATCCGGTGCTGGGGATCCGGCTCTGATCCGGCTGGTGTCCGGCGCTGCCTGTCTCTCTCCCAGGGAATGGAAACCGGACTCCGGAATGGAGATCTCAGTGCTGACCGGAGCGACAGCAGGAATGCTGGGCTTGAATGCAGAGCTCTCGTTCACAGACGACTGCCACTCCAGCACAACCTGAAGCTGTTGGATAAACACAGTCAGAAATATTCATTATCTGCCATAAAGTGTATTTTGCAAAAAAATGAACTTATTATCCCTACGACTAAGGGTGGGTCAATATACAAATATACAAAAATCTACCCATTGACAATATACAAATTTGTCAATGGGTAGAGATTCTGTAGTTTCGTCTCAGCTGCACAATATATTCAATATCGCAATGTCAAGGAAAGGGTTATAGTTGACCAGCAACCTCGGTTCGATATGCATGCAGATTCTCAGATTAATCAGGAAAGAGCTTTAAGATGTGGATTAATATTAGAACAGATTTCCCGCGCTGGAGAGAGCAAAGTGGGAAGGCCTGAAAACAGACGAGAGGTTTGTTTGATTCGCTCCACACGTGAGTACCACTGAGTAACACTGGGTTACACTGAGTACCACTGGGTTACACTGAGGAACACTGGGTTACACTGAGTACCACTGGGTTACACTGAGTACCACTGGGTTACACTGAGGAACACTGGGTTACACTGAGGAACACTGGGTTACACTGAGGAACACTGGGTTACACTGAGTACCACTGGGTTACACTGAGGAACACTGGGTTACACTGAGTTACACTGGGTTACACTGAGGAACACTGAGTTACACTGAGTTATACTGAGTAACACTGGGTTACATTGAGTAACACTGAGTTACACTTAGTAACACTGGGTTACATTGAGTAACATTAGGTAATACTGGGTTACACTGAGTTACACTTAGTAACACTGGGTTTCACTGGGTTACACTGAGTTACACTGAGTAACACTGGGTTACACTGAGTTACACTGGGTTACACTGAGGAACACTGGGTTACACTGAGGAACACTGGGTTACACTGAGGAACACTGGGTTACACTGAGTTACACTGGGTTACACTGGGTTACACTGAGGAACACTGGGTTACACTGAGGAACACTGGGTTACACTGAGGAACACTGGGTTACACTGAGTTACACTGGGTTACACTGAGGAACACTGGGTTACACTGAGTAACACTGGGTTACACTGAGTACCACTGGGTTACACTGAGGAACACTGGGTTACACTGAGGAACACTGGGTTACACTGAGTTACATTGAGTAACACTAGGTAATACTGGGTTACACTGAGTTACACTTAGTAACACTGGGTTTCACTGGGTTACACTGAGTTACACTGAGTAACACTGGGTTACACTGAGTTACACTGAGTAACACTGGGTTACACTGAGTAACACTGAGTTACACTTAGTAACACTGGGTTACATTGAGTAACACTAGGTAATACTGGGTTACACTGAGTAACACTGAGTTACACTTAGTAACACTGGGTTTCACTGGGTTACACTGAGTTACACTGGGTAACACTGGGTTTCACTGAGTTACACTGGGTTACACTGAGTTACACTGGGTTACACTGAGTTACACTGAGTTACACTGGGTTACACTGAGGAACACTGGGTTACACTGAGGAACACTGGGTTACACTGAGGAACACTGGGTTACACTGAGTTACACTGGGTTACACTGAGGAACACTGGGTTACACTGAGTAACACTGGGTTACACTGAGTACCACTGGGTTACACTGAGGAACACTGGGTTACACTGAGGAACACTGGGTTACACTGAGTTACATTGAGTAACACTAGGTAATACTGGGTTACACTGAGTTACACTTAGTAACACTGGGTTTCACTGGGTTACACTGGGTTACACTGAGTAACACTGGGTTACACTGAGTTACACTGAGTAACACTGAGTTACACTTAGTAACACTGGGTTACATTGAGTAACACTAGGTAATACTGGGTTACACTGAGTAACACTGAGTTACACTTAGTAACACTGGGTTTCACTGGGTTACACTGAGTTACACTGGGTAACACTGGGTTTCACTGAGTTACACTGGGTTACACTGAGTTACACTGGGTTACACTGAGTTACACTGGGTTTCACTGAGTAACACTAGGTAACACTGGGTTACATTGAGTAACACTGAGTTACACTGAGTAACACTGGGTTTCACTGGGTTACACGGAGTAACACTGGGTTACACTGGGTAACATTGGGTTACATTGAGTAACACTAGGTTACACTGGGTTACACTGAGTAACACTGGCTTACACTGAGTAACACTAGGTAACACTGGGTTACACTGAGTTACACTAGGTTACACTGAGTAACACTGGGTTTCACTGAGTTACACTGGGTTTCACTGAGTTACACTGAGTAACACTGGGCTACATTGAGTAACACTAGGTAACACTGGGTTACACTGAGTTACACTGGGTTACACTGAGTAACACTGGGCTACATTGAGTAACACTAGGTAACACTGGGTTACACTGAGTTACACTGGGTTACACTGAGTTACACTGGGTTACACTGAGTTACACTGGGTTACACTGAGTAACACTGGGCTACATTGAGTAACACTAGGTAACACTGGGTTACACTGAGTTACACTGGGTTACACTGGGTTACACTGAGTAACACTGGGCTACATTGAGTAACACTAGGTAACACTGAGTTACACTGGGTTACACTGAGTTACACTGGGTTACACTGAGTAACACTGGGCTACATTGAGTAACACTAGGTAACACTGGGTTACACTGGGTTTGAGTGTCAGTGTGTGTCTGGAGCTGCTGTGCGGCTGGCAACTAACAACCAACTCTTGTTTGTATTTACTTTTGTGTATGTATGTTATTTTTTGTGCTTGTCGTTCGTTTATCATCTCTGCTTTATTTTCCGCGAAGCATTATTCTGTTGTGCTTCTGCTATGATAAACAGACATCCACTCGTGTGTAAGCTAGTGAGAGTCGAGCTGGGGAACAAGGTGTTTACTGTTTAGGGTCCTTGTTAGTGCACTCGCCTCACTCCCAGTGATCGGGGTTCGAGACTTAGAGCAGAGTTTATGATTGGAGGATTGACCTTTGGAGGCGGAGCCATGAAGAGAGGGGTGTGTTTCTTTGGGTCGATTTCAAATGTCAACAATGTTCAGCAACGACTTTGAGAAATAACACACTGCAAGTCAAGTCTTTTCTCAAGATCATGTAAGGGCAGATGATCACAAAATAAGCCCAGGGTAATTAGGACTTTACGGTTTATTTTACAATAATGAACAGATTACTGTACATTACCCCACTTATCACACAACATGACATATTGTTCTGAGTTTAAATAGTTACTACCTTCCTTTTAGACCAGATTAAAGCTTCCTTAATGAAAAACAGTCAAGACAAACACTCTGACAATATTTATTTATAAATTGATATTTTCTATGGACTAGCTAATATATTTAGCTTTAACATAATGCGTCCTCTTCCATTTCAAGTTCTCACTCGTCCAGTAGTTTGTGTTTCTCTGATCTCTAACCCTGTCATGTTGGGCAAATGTCAAATGTGACCAACATCTGTGACGATACTTCACATATTCTGGCCAGATTCTCTTGGTCATCGTCTATTCCCCAGATGGCTGAGATAGCGTGAGTCTCCATCATGATACTGACCTGCTTCCACAGGAACTTCACCGCTTCTTCTTGCACACGTCTCTGCAGTCGGTCTTCCTCTTGTTGCTTACGCACCCTGCAAAGCATAATAGTTACTTGGAAATACTTTACACTGTTTAAGCTTACGTTATAGTTGAAGCAGTTTCAGTGTTTGAACTAATCAGCGATTCACAGAAATACAAGAATGATTCAGAATCTATAATAAATCTTTCCTTTAGTCTTTATTCAGTAAATCTTTCTGACAAAGTCTTGATGACTTTTGGAATTGTTTGACATATGAAGTGTTTAATGGTGAAGAGTTTCACCTGTCCAGTTCTGCGGTCAGGTGGACGATGTGATCCTGCATTCTGCGCAGGCGTATCTCGGCTCGCACTTCTCTGGCCTGTGTGTGACAGTGGCGTGTGTGGTGACCCCTCCACCAGGCCTGGATCCTCACAGCGGCGTCATGTGCTTTACACTGCATCCCAGTCCCAGTCCTCACACAATCCTCCACAGTCTTACCACAATCCACCACAGACCCGTTCTGGAACACGGCATCCCCGTTAAACTGCGCACCTGTGTGACTGAGCTGCTCCAAACCAGCCGATCCATGTGTGCGAGAGGCGAGGATAGCTCCGCCCCCTGACTCCTCCCCCGGCGGGCGGGGCTGAGCTGATGTGGGAGGAGCCAGGGAATCCTCAAACTCCTCCTCCCCGCTGTCAGGAGCTGACGCCGGATGATGAACCGCAGGGTTAAAGGGTAAAAAGGCAGATTCAGAGGACAGCAGACTCCCATGATGCATCTCTTCATCCGTCACATCCTCCACAATCATCCGGTCCTCATCTGCGAGTGGAAGCCGGACCACAGAGACCACAGGTGAAGAAGACTCAGCACACATCCACGAGTTCACCTGAACACCTGGATCCACATCTGCAATCATAATGGAGGAAGAATCACGACAGGAGAAATGACTCTGAAGAGCAGATTCACGGAGAACGAGCTGTGGTCGCTAAAAGCTCAGTGTTTTCATGCATATTTAGCACCTGAATCCCAAAAAGAATCATGTAGATCAGTCATTAAGGCAAGCATGCCCATAAAACTAGCACTGATGTCAACTTGCACCGGGCAAATGACTGAGATAATTTAGTCTCATTTAACTTAAAAATTCATGATTATTTAAAAAGTGTCTCTTTTTGATGTGCAGTGTCAGGAGTGATCGTGAGGCTGTCCTTAACTCGGGTCTAACCCTAACCATAATCCTAACCCGGGTCTAGAGCGAGTTTAAGCACTCTCAAAAAACTCTCACTAAAATCACGGAAGCTGAGGACACTGACACATTAATCTCTAACATCCAATCTGCACTTTGTTATTTATGATGGGAGAATTCGCGAGTTTCGGCGAGAGCGAGCACTGAACAAAGCTCTAATCTGAACGCCTCTGATTGGCCATCACACTCATTAGCTCAACGCAAACGTGTGCGATTGGTTATAATGCTCAGCGCTGCTGAACGAAATCTGATGGAAATGCAGCAGTCGGACGGATCGAATGAACGTTAAGTATTGTAGTTTGTTTAACCAATATTGTCCCTTAAACATATTCTATTATATACATATTTTGAAACAAATTTCCATGACTTTTCCGAAACTTTCTGGGTTTATTCCAAAACTTTGGAAAGTGCTATTTTAAAATTCCATGACTTTTCCAGGTTTTTTCATGATCGTATGAACTAATACATAATACAACTAATATCTAATTCCCCTCACCCGAGCTAGTTAGCTAAGCAGTTGTGTTGTCAGTCTGGTAATGTCGACGAGCGTCTGGCCCGCTAGTTTCTACCGTGTTGAAATGTAACGAGTGTAGTGTGATGAAGTGTAGTGTGATGAAGTGTAGTGTGATGAAGTGTAGTGTGATGAAGTGTAGTGTGATGAAGTGTAGTGTGATGAAGTGCAGTGTGATGAAGTGCAGTGTGATGAAGTGCAGTGTGATGGAGTGTAGTGTGATGGAGTGCAGTGTGATGGAGTGTAGTGTGATGAAGTGTAGTGTGATGAAGTGCAGTGTGATGAAGTGCAGTGTGATGAAGTGTAGTGTGATGGAGTGCAGTGTGATGGAGTGTAGTGTGATGAAGTGTAGTGTGATGAAGTGTATTGTGATGGAGTGTAGTGTGATGGAGTGTAGTGTGATGAAGTGTGATGAAGTGTAGTGTGATGGAGTGTAGTGTGATGGAGTGCAGTGTGATGGAGTGCAGTGTGATGGAGTGCAGTGTGATGGAGTGTAGTGTGATGGAGTGCAGTGTGATGGAGTGTAGTGTGATGAAGTGTAGTGTGATGAAGTGCAGTGTGATGAAGTGCAGTGTGATGAAGTGTAGTGTGATGGAGTGCAGTGTGATGGAGTGTAGTGTGATGAAGTGTAGTGTGATGAAGTGTATTGTGATGGAGTGTAGTGTGATGGAGTGTAGTGTGATGAAGTGTGATGAAGTGCAGTGTGATGGAGTGCAGTGTGATGGAGTGCAGTGTGATGAAGTGTAGTGTGATGAAGTGTAGTGTGATGGAGTGCAGTGTGATGAAGTGTAGTGTGATGAAGTGTAGTGTGATGAAGTGTAGTGTGATGAAGTGCAGTGTGATGAAGTGCAGTGTGATGAAGTGCAGTGTGATGAAGTGTAGTGTGATGAAGTGTAGTGTGATGAAGTGCAGTGTGATGAAGTGTAGTGTGATGAAGTGTAGTGTGATGAAGTGTAGTGTGATGAAGTGCAGTGTGATGAAGTGCAGTGTGATGAAGTGCAGTGTGATGGAGTGTAGTGTGATGAAGTGTAGTGTGATGAAGTGTAGTGTGATGAAGTGTAGTGTGATGAAGTGTAGTGTGATGAAGTGTATTGTGATGGAGTGTAGTGTGATGGAGTGTAGTGTGATGAAGTGTGATGAAGTGCAGTGTGATGGAGTGCAGTGTGATGGAGTGCAGTGTGATGAAGTGTAGTGTGATGAAGTGTAGTGTGATGGAGTGCAGTGTGATGAAGTGTAGTGTGATGAAGTGTAGTGTGATGAAGTGTAGTGTGATGAAGTGCAGTGTGATGAAGTGCAGTGTGATGAAGTGCAGTGTGATGAAGTGTAGTGTGATGAAGTGTAGTGTGATGAAGTGCAGTGTGATGAAGTGTAGTGTGATGAAGTGTAGTGTGATGAAGTGTAGTGTGATGAAGTGCAGTGTGATGAAGTGCAGTGTGATGAAGTGCAGTGTGATGGAGTGCAGTGTGATGAAGTGTAGTGTGATGAAGTGTAGTGTGATGAAGTGTAGTGTGATGAAGTGCAGTGTGATGAAGTGCAGTGTGATGAAGTGCAGTGTGATGAAGTGTAGTGTGATGAAGTGTAGTGTGATGAAGTGCAGTGTGATGAAGTGTAGTGTGATGAAGTGTAGTGTGATGAAGTGTAGTGTGATGAAGTGCAGTGTGATGAAGTGTAGTGTGATGAAGTGCAGTGTGATGAAGTGTAGTGTGATGAAGTGTAGTGTGATGAAGTGTAGTGTGATGAAGTGCAGTGTGATGAAGTGCAGTGTGATGAAGTGCAGTGTGATGGAGTGTAGTGTGATGGAGTGCAGTGTGATGGAGTGTAGTGTGATGAAGTGTAGTGTGATGAAGTGCAGTGTGATGAAGTGCAGTGTGATGAAGTGTAGTGTGATGGAGTGCAGTGTGATGGAGTGTAGTGTGATGAAGTGTAGTGTGATGAAGTGTATTGTGATGGAGTGTAGTGTGATGGAGTGTAGTGTGATGAAGTGTGATGAAGTGCAGTGTGATGGAGTGCAGTGTGATGGAGTGCAGTGTGATGAAGTGTAGTGTGATGAAGTGTAGTGTGATGGAGTGCAGTGTGATGAAGTGTAGTGTGATGAAGTGTAGTGTGATGAAGTGTAGTGTGATGAAGTGCAGTGTGATGAAGTGCAGTGTGATGAAGTGCAGTGTGATGAAGTGTAGTGTGATGAAGTGCAGTGTGATGGAGTGTAGTGTGATGAAGTGTAGTGTGATGAAGTGCAGTGTGATGGAGTGTAGTGTGATGGAGTGTAGTGTGATGGAGTGTAGTGTGATGAAGTGCAGTGTGATGAAGTGTAGTGTGATGGAGTGTAGTGTGATGAAGTGTAGTGTGATGAAGTGTAGTGTGATGGAGTGTAGTGTGATGGAGTGTAGTGTGATGGAGTGTAGTGTGATGAAGTGCAGTGTGATGAAGTGTAGTGTGATGGAGTGTAGTGTGATGAAGTGTAGTGTGATGAAGTGCAGTGTGATGGAGTGCAGTGTGATGAAGTGTAGTGTGATGAAGTGTAGTGTGATGAAGTGTAGTGTGATGAAGTGCAGTGTGATGAAGTGCAGTGTGATGAAGTGCAGTGTGATGAAGTGTAGTGTGATGAAGTGTAGTGTGATGAAGTGTAGTGTGATGGAGTGCAGTGTGATGAAGTGTAGTGTGATGAAGTGCAGTGTGATGAAGTGCAGTGTGATGAAGTGCAGTGTGATGGAGTGCAGTGTGAAGAAGTGCAGTGTGATGAAGTGTAGTGTGATGAAGTGCAGTGTGATGGAGTGCAGTGTGAAGAAGTGCAGTGTGATGAAGTGTAGTGTGATGAAGTGCAGTGTGATGGAGTGCAGTGTGATGAAGTGCAGTGTGATGAAGTGCAGTGTGATGAAGTGCAGTGTGATGAAGTGCAGTGTGATGAAGTGTAGTGTGATGAAGTGCAGTGTGATGGAGTGCAGTGTGATGAAGTGCAGTGTGATGAAGTGCAGTGTGATGAAGTGCAGTGTGATGAAGTGCAGTGTGATGAAGTGCAGTGTGATGAAGTGTAGTGTGATGAAGTGCAGTGTGATGGAGTGCAGTGTGATGAAGTGTAGTGTGATGAAGTGTAGTGTGATGAAGTGTAGTGTGATGAAGTGCAGTGTGATGGAGTGCAGTGTGATGAAGTGCAGTGTGATGAAGTGCAGTGTGATGAAGTGTAGTGTGATGAAGTGCAGTGTGATGGAGTGCAGTGTGATGAAGTGTAGTGTGATGAAGTGTAGTGTGATGAAGTGTAGTGTGATGAAGTGTAGTGTGATGAAGTGTAGTGTGATGAAGTGCAGTGTGATGGAGTGCAGTGTGATGAAGTGTAGTGTGATGAAGTGCAGTGTGATGAAGTGTAGTGTGATGAAGTGCAGTGTGATGGAGTGCAGTGTGATGAAGTGCAGTGTGATGGAGTGTAGTGTGATGAAGTGCAGTGTGATGAAGTGTAGTGTGATGAAGTGTAGTGTGATGAAGTGCAGTGTGATGAAGTGCAGTGTGATGAAGTGCAGTGTGATGAAGTGTAGTGTGATGAAGTGTAGTGTGATGAAGTGTAGTGTGATGGAGTGCAGTGTGATGAAGTGTAGTGTGATGAAGTGCAGTGTGATGAAGTGCAGTGTGATGAAGTGCAGTGTGATGGAGTGCAGTGTGAAGAAGTGCAGTGTGATGAAGTGTAGTGTGATGAAGTGCAGTGTGATGAAGTGCAGTGTGATGAAGTGCAGTGTGATGAAGTGCAGTGTGATGAAGTGCAGTGTGATGAAGTGCAGTGTGATGAAGTGCAGTGTGATGAAGTGCAGTGTGATGAAGTGCAGTGTGATGAAGTGCAGTGTGATGAAGTGTAGTGTGATGAAGTGCAGTGTGATGAAGTGTAGTGTGATGAAGTGCAGTGTGATGAAGTGCAGTGTGATGAAGTGTAGTGTGATGAAGTGCAGTGTGATGAAGTGCAGTGTGATGAAGTGCAGTGTGATGAAGTGTAGTGTGATGGAGTGTAGTGTGATGAAGTGCAGTGTGATGAAGTGCAGTGTGATGAAGTGCAGTGTGATGAAGTGTAGTGTGATGAAGTGTAGTGTGATGAAGTGCAGTGTGATGAAGTGCAGTGTGATGAAGTGTAGTGTGATGAAGTGTAGTGTGATGAAGTGTAGTGTGATGGAGTGTAGTGTGATGGAGTGTAGTGTGATGAAGTGTAGTGTGATGAAGTGCAGTGTGATGAAGTGTAGTGTGATGAAGTGCAGTGTGATGGAGTGCAGTGTGATGAAGTGCAGTGTGATGAAGTGCAGTGTGATGAAGTGCAGTGTGATGAAGTGCAGTGTGATGAAGTGTAGTGTGATGAAGTGCAGTGTGATGAAGTGCAGTGTGATGAAGTGCAGTGTGATGAAGTGCAGTGTGATGAAGTGTAGTGTGATGAAGTGCAGTGTGATGAAGTGCAGTGTGATGAAGTGCAGTGTGATGAAGTGCAGTGTGATGAAGTGTAGTGTGATGGAGTGTAGTGTGATGGAGTGTAGTGTGATGGAGTGTAGTGTGATGGAGTGTAGTGTGATGAAGTGCAGTGTGATGAAGTGTAGTGTGATGAAGTGTAGTGTGATGAAGTGTAGTGTGATGGAGTGTAGTGTGATGAAGTGCAGTGTGATGGAGTGCAGTGTGATGAAGTGTAGTGTGATGAAGTGCAGTGTGATGAAGTGTAGTGTGATGGAGTGTAGTGTGATGAAGTGCAGTGTGATGGAGTGCAGTGTGATGAAGTGTAGTGTGATGAAGTGCAGTGTGATGAAGTGTAGTGTGATGGAGTGTAGTGTGATGGAGTGTAGTGTGATGGAGTGTAGTGTGATGGAGTGTAGTGTGATGAAGTGTAGTGTGATGAAGTGTAGTGTGATGAAGTGTAGTGTGATGGAGTGTAGTGTGATGGAGTGTAGTGTGATGAAGTGTAGTGTGATGAAGTGCAGTGTGATGAAGTGTAGTGTGATGAAGTGCAGTGTGATGGAGTGCAGTGTGATGAAGTGCAGTGTGATGAAGTGTAGTGTGATGAAGTGTAGTGTGATGAAGTGTAGTGTGATGGAGTGTAGTGTGATGGAGTGCAGTGTGATGAAGTGTAGTGTGATGAAGTGCAGTGTGATGAAGTGCAGTGTGATGAAGTGCAGTGTGATGAAGTGTAGTGTGATGAAGTGTAGTGTGATGAAGTGTAGTGTGATGAAGTGTAGTGTGATGAAGTGTAGTGTGATGGAGTGTAGTGTGATGGAGTGCAGTGTGATGAAGTGTAGTGTGATGGAGTGTAGTGTGATGGAGTGCAGTGTGATGAAGTGTAGTGTGATGGAGTGTAGTGTGATGAAGTGCAGTGTGATGAAGTGTAGTGTGATGAAGTGTAGTGTGATGGAGTGCAGTGTGATGAAGTGCAGTGTGATGAAGTGTAGTGTGATGAAGTGTAGTGTGATGAAGTGTAGTGTGATGAAGTGTAGTGTGATGGAGTGTAGTGTGATGAAGTGTAGTGTGATGAAGTGTAGTGTGATGAAGTGTAGTGTGATGAAGTGTAGTGTGATGGAGTGTAGTGTGATGGAGTGCAGTGTGATGAAGTGTAGTGTGATGAAGTGTAGTGTGATGAAGTGTAGTGTGATGAAGTGTTATGAAGATGAAACCGCAGGGCTGAGCAGGCGTGAAGCCCATGATCTACCATAACTGTACACTTGTAAATAACATATCTGTACAGTCATTAAAGCTGCAGTCCGTAATTTTTCCTCTTTGTCACCATCTCTGTTCGAAATCTGCAATTGCAGTTATTCGCGGAATGATCAGCTTTACGTGGGTTGTGCCTCGGCATGGCATCGTCTCGGCACGGCACAGCGCGGATGAATCCAGTGTTTTGAGGAGAATGTGCGGCTGTCAGTCGCCGGTGTGGATCCTGGCATTCGCAATCACAGATTCTGCTTTTTGGAAGTATGAGCAACATAAGAATTTTCACCGGAAAATGAGTAAATCTGAACAAGTAAATGAAGCATTGCAGTAAATCACGCTGATTAAATCTAACGATCGCTTATTTCACGTCAAACTGTGCAAATTATACTTTGTTCTCTAATTGTTAATGTTAGTAACATCAGGATTGCGTGACTACATTTAACGCCCTTCTGATATTATCCTCGTGTCCGCATGAGCATGAGTTTTTCAGTAGCCACTCTGAAGTCCGAAGTCTTCTGCGTTTTACAGCGGGTGAGTCTCCAGTCGGTGATTGTCGTTTGAGCCTTTCTGGATCCGCCATCAAATTGATAAGTTTAATTATATCCAGTGCTGTGAGAAAAGGCTATAAATCTCCAGCATCCTCACACTCGTAGCTGACTAGCCCAGACTCTTCTTTATGTGG
Source organism: Rutilus rutilus (assembly GCF_951802725.1). Taxonomy (NCBI): domain Eukaryota; kingdom Metazoa; phylum Chordata; class Actinopteri; order Cypriniformes; family Leuciscidae; genus Rutilus; species Rutilus rutilus. The sequence continues at coordinate 84,785 of NC_140210.1, read as the reverse complement.
ACCATACCTGTCAACATTTGGATACCAAAGTACGGGAGATCTAAATACGGGATGGCAGAGGCAGACTAAATACCCACTAATTGCGCAGATATTAAAATAAATAAATACATAATCTATGTATTACATACATAATACATTACATACATAGTCTCCAATGCCATCTCTCCAAGCCACCCTTGGGATGCTGCTGTTCTTCTTCGGAGAACCCTAACCCTAATCCCGCCCTGCAGCCGATTCTAAAGGTTTAATTGGTCATGTGAATCCCAGTACTGACTGCCGACACCAAACACTGATCCCTTACCCTACGTCATCGTAACCCTAACCAATGAAGCTGCAGGGCGGGAATTCCGCTTAACTGGTTTGCGCCCAGTGGGATTTTTTATTTATTTATAGAAAGATTAAAAATACGGGAAAATATTTAGACGGGATGATAGCGGGATAGCAAGGTAAAATACGGGAGAATCCCGGGAAAAACAGGAGGGTTGACAGGTATGTGGACAGATGTGGACATGCTTGAATTTCCCACGGAAATCCACCAGTACCACTGGAGTTAGACACATGATTACAAGCGGACCGGTCTGAGTCGAGCTACGGCAAGCAGGGAGTTCTGAACACTGGCTGGTGATGTACTTGCTCAAATTTATTTTGGATAATTTTTAACCCAAAAAAGTTACGGAATGCACACACACACACACACACACACAGAGATATATATATAATTTTTTTTCTATATTCTACTACTGTATGATATCGCATTATTTAATCTGCTAAACTGGATTGCAGGGGCTGGTGAAGACGAGAGATTTGTGCTGTGAAAAGTGGCACAACCGTTTAGTGTCTTCCTCCCTAGAGTCTGTGACTGATCTGACCTGTCTGAGGAATGACATCATCATCCTCCTCATCATCATCCTCATCATCCTCATCTCGGCTCCTGTGGTCCCGGCACTGATGCACGTGTAGATGTGTGGGCCGAGAGGGATTCTGGGAACAGCCGAGACGTGTTTTCTGCAGCTGTTTCTGATGCTGTCTGCAGACACACACACACACACACACACACACACACACACACTGAAGATCAGGTTTGCTGTGGATTACATGCAGTGTTTCGGATGCTACCTCTGCTTGTTGAGGATCTTCTCCAGTTTGGCGTCCTCTGCAGACTGTAGTGCAGATGTGGCTGTGGCGGGACAGGTGTTGGACAGGTACTGGACCAGCTCCTCATGCTGACCGGGTCGGAATACGCGACCTTTGCCCTGACTGTACAGCCATTCTCCTTTCAGTCTGCAAACAGTGAGGGATGTAGTCATGAGTAACGCTTTCTCGAAGAGTGAAGATTCTGTCAGTAATCACTCTCCCTCATGTTGTTCCAGACCCGCAAGACTTTCCTTCATCTTCAGAACTCAGATAAAGATATTTTTAATGATACCTGAGAGCTTTCTGTCGGTCCATGGACAGTCTACGCATAAAGAGATCGTAAAACTAATCTACATGAATTGAGCACATGTTCTGAAGAGACACGATCGCTTTACATGATGTAGGGCTGGGCGATATATCTCATGACATTGTTAGGTGCATCTCGTCAGTAAAGCCGGTTTCTTAATTAGTAGTAAATCGCCATCACCTGCTTTCAAATGGAGCGGCACTTACAACACAGGGCCGTAGTTAACTGACAAGCTGAGCCATATCGCCTGCGATAATTAATGCGATATGGCTCAGCTTGTCAGTAGAGGTCTTCACGGGTACAAAAATTCGTGCCCGAACCCGAAAGAGACCCGTAATGTGCTACAACGAACCGACCCGGACCCGTCTATTATTTCAAAAGCTGGACCCGGACCCGTGCAGATCCGAGAAATGCCTAACCGGACCCGACCCGGACCCGTCTATTATTTCAAAGCTGGACCCGAAACCGCCGGGAAGACACAGACCCGACTGGACCCGATTGTCACATATTCCACCTTAAACTGCTATTACAAGTCAATAAACCTGTTTTGCGAAAAATACAACTTTTTGTCTTAATTTAAGGAGCCGTGGAAGCGTAGTAGTCTCCTCTCTCTTCCATGTAACGTTACCTGACTGGCTGTGATCATGCATTACAATCCTCCGACAAGAAAGTTATCCATGTTATTCCTCTCGTTATTCCAAGTCCAGCTTAATCCACTCATTATTTCAGCTTCAAAAGTCCACTTGATGTCACGGTGACGGATGACAAATGCAACTTTGCACATGTAACTTACATTCAGACTCGAGTTAACTCGCATAATAACTTTGACTGTTTGCCCTTTTGAACTATAATAACGATTGCTCGTTCAGTGCCATGGCCGCTGACGTTATTTATTTGCTATCATCTCCGTGCTCTCTGCTCTGCATCGAGTCCTAATCTGACCACTAAAACTTTAAGATTAAACAAGACGGTTGTTAATTTATATTATAAAATCTAAAGCGTGGTTTGGCGGTCCCTCACTGAAGCTCTGGTAACGTTAACTGGTTGCCATAGAAACATGACACGCGCTTGAGACTGCACAGGCGCGCTAGCTGGATCAACCTAAAATATTCTTTTTAACGCAATTTATTTTGAGTGTCCTAATTTTACAAGTTGCAAGTTACAAAAAAACACAAGCAGTGTCTAATCACGACCGGGTTTTCTCTGAGTCTGATCTGATGACTCCGATCGCACGGGTATTACACACAATGGTAAACAGACCCGGGACCCGAAGTAATAGATTCGGACCCGACCCGGACCCGGCTGATCATTTAAAATATAGACCCGACCCGTACGGGTCCCGGGTCGGGTCCCGGGTCGACGGGTCTCGGGTTCACTGTGAAGACCTCTACTTGTCAGTTAACTACGGCCCTGTGTTGTAAATGCCGCTCCATCTGAAAGCAGGTGATGGTGATTTACTACTAATCAAGGAACCGGCTTTTCTGACGAGATGCACCTAACAATGTCATGCGATATATCGCCCAGCCCTAATATGATGAACAGATTTAATTTAGGCTTTTATTCAGATATAACCCTTCAGCATCAGCGCTGGATAACGGTTCAGGCCAGTGGGGTTCAGTCCTGACGCTCGAGTCACACACACTTCACAGAGCTCTTCCCTTATTGGGCGGATGATCTGAATCAAGTGTGTTAATAAGTGAGACATACGGAATGGACATGGAAGCGATGGAGCGCCAGGACCAGCACTGGGAACCCCTGAATCTCCTCATACTGGGAGTTGGAGATCTGTGCTTTAATGAGGACTGGTGTGTGACAGACACTAGGGTCTACAGTGGTGTGAGACAGACACTAGGGTCTAGACTGGTGTGAGACGGACACTAGGGTCTACAGTGGTGTGAGACAGACACTAGGGTCTAGACTGGTGTGAGACAGACACTAGGGTCTACAGTGGTGTGAGACAGACACTAGGGTCTAGACTGGTGTGAGACGGACACTAGGGTCTACAGTGGTGTGAGACAGACACTAGGGTCTAGACTGGTGTGAGACGGACACTAGGGTCTAGACTGGTGTGAGACAGACACTAGGGTCTACAGTGGTGTGAGACAGACACTAGGGTCTAGACTGGTGTGAGACGGACACTAGGGTCTACAGTGGTGTGAGACGGACACTAGGGTCTACACTGGTGTGAGACGGACACTAGGGTCTACACTGGTGTGAGACGGACACTAGGGTCTAGACTGGTGTGAGACAGACACTAGGGTCTACAGTGGTGTGAGACGGACACTAGGGTCTAGACTGGTGTGAGACGGACACTAGGGTCTACAGTGGTGTGAGACGGACACTAGGGTCTACAGTGGTGTGAGACGGACACTAGGGTCTAGACTGGTGTGAGACGGACACTAGGGTCTACACTGGTGTGAGACGGACACTAGGGTCTAGACTGGTGTGAGACAGACACTAGGGTCTAGACTGGTGTGAGACGGACACTAGGGTCTACAGTGGTGTGAGACGGACACTAGGGTCTACAGTGGTGTGAGACGGACACTAGGGTCTACAGTGGTGTGAGACGGACACTAGGGTCTACAGTGGTGTGAGACGGACACTAGGGTCTACAGTGGTGTGAGACGGACACTAGGGTCTACAGTGGTGTGAGACGGACACTAGGGTCTACAGTGGTGTGAGACGGACACTAGGGTCTACAGTGGTGTGAGACGGACACTAGGGTCTACAGTGGTGTGAGACGGACACTAGGGTCTACAGTGGTGTGAGACGGACACTAGGGTCTACACTGGTGTGAGACAGACACTAGGGTCTAGACTGGTGTGAGACAGACACTAAGGTCTAGACTGGTGTGAGACAGACACTAGGGTCTAGACTGGTGTGAGACAGACACTTGGGTCTACAGTGGTGTGAGAGACACTAGGGTCTAGACTGGTGTGAGACAGACACTTGGGTCTACAGTGGTGTGAGACGGACACTAGGGTCTACAGTGGTGTGAGACGGACACTAGGGTCTACAGTGGTGTGAGACGGACACTAGGGTCTACAGTGGTGTGAGACGGACACTAGGGTCTACAGTGGTGTGAGACGGACACTAGGGTCTAGACTGGTGTGAGACGGACACTAGGGTCTAGACTGGTGTGAGACGGACACTAGGGTCTACACTGGTGTGAGACGGACACTAGGGTCTACACTGGTGTGAGACGGACACTAGGGTCTACACTGGTGTGAGACGGACACTAGGGTCTACAGTGGTGTGAGACGGACACTAGGGTCTACACTGGTGTGAGACGGACACTAGGGTCTACACTGGTGTGAGACGGACACTAGGGTCTAGACTGGTGT
>NC_140210.1:0-75000 GCF_951802725.1 Rutilus rutilus | reverse complement strand
TGTATACTTTACACTACTTAGTCAACACTAACAGTAGCTGCTGTTTGGTTTTCATACTGCTGTTCTCCTAGTCACGTATGAACTTGATGAACTTGACACTTCTGAACCTCTCTTGATTAAAGCTCCAGGTGACAGATATCACAAAAAGAGCAAAACAAGCCCTTTACACAGTAACGCAGTAACGCAGTATAATAAGCAGACATGGCAAAAAATGTACCGGGAAAGAATTTAAACATAACTAGTATTTACTTATATCCTACCAAATTAAAAGGAAGTAACTAATTTATTATGAATAGACTAGTTCAATATAAATATTCAGATATTATAAACTGATTGAAGTAAAGCAATAACATGAGATTGAAAAATTATTCAACAACACTTCATCAGTTGGGGGCAGTTCATCTAAAAGTTGATGAGAGTGTTTTGTTTACTATATTTAGCTATTAAAAATAGTTTACCAAATAAATAATTTACCAAATAAAAGAAAAAGAAAATTCAGTACTTCTCATTTCTAAAGTATTTGGGTTTATTTATTATACAAAGCCCTTTTTGTCGATTTTTCGAGAATAACTACATATATAAATAACTATATCGTGAAATATATCGTTACCGTGAAATAAAATTAGTCATACCGTGAAACTGAATTTTGGTCATACCGCCCACCCCTACTGTACACACTACTGTACACACACACACACACACACACACACACACTACTGTACACACACTACAGCACACACACACTACTGTACACACACACACACACACACACACTACTGTACACACACACACACACACACACACACACACACACACACACTACTGTGCACACTACTGTACACACACACACACACACACACACACACTACTGTACACACACACACACACACACACACACACACACACACACACTACTGTACACACACACACACACACACACTACTGTACACACACTACAGTAGTAGTAAAAAAAAAAACCTTTTGACTAGTAACCAAAAGTCCAAGTCATAGTCTCTGCTGCACCAATTTAACTGATATAAATACTAGTGTAGAACATTGCATAGAAACCGTGTCTATTCCTCTTTAGTGAGATCAAATAATAAATCTACTGCAGGATCTAGGACAAATCTAATTGTTATTAAAACAGAAAATGTTGCTATAAGTAAACAAAAACAATTTCTAAAGCTAGGTCTTCTAAACATTAGATCACTCACACCTAAGGCAGTTATTGTAAATGAAATAGTCACAGATAATAGCTTCGATGTACTTTGCCTAACTGAAACCTGGCTTAAACCAAATGATTATTTCGGTCTAAATGAGTCTACTCCATCTGGATACTCCTATAAGCATGAGCCCCGTCTGATTGGTCGTGGCGGCGGTGTTGCAACAATCTATAGAGATATTCTCAATGTTACTCAGAAAGCGGGTTATAAGTTTATTTCGTTTGAAGTACTTGTACTAAATGTTACGCTCTTAGATGTTAGAAAAACATCCCTATTATCTCTAGCCTTGGCTACCGTATATAGACCGCCAGGGCCTTACGCTGATTTCCTAAAAGAGTTTGCAGATTTTCTCTCAGACCTATTAGTCAATGTCGATAAAGCATTAATTGTTGGAGATTTTAACATACACGTAGATAATCCAAATGATGCGTTAGGGGCTGCGTTTACAGATTTATTAAATTAATTTGGGGTCAAGCAAAACGTCACCGGACCAACTCATCGTCTTAATCATACACTCGATTTAATTATATCACATGGAACCGATCCAACCGATATAGATATTATACCGCAAAGTGATGAAGTCACTGACCATTACATGGTAACTTGCATATTACGTACTCCTGTAATATATCATGCGGCGCCGCGTTATCAACCAGGCAGAACAATCCTTCCATCCACCATAGATCATTTCTCAAATTGCTTATCTGATCTGTCTCAGCTGCTGCCTGAACCCAAACAAACAGATGAACTAGAAGAACTAACTAGCACTATGAGCACTATTCTCTCTAGAACATTGGATGTTGTTGCACCTATTAGATTAAAAAAGGTCAGAGAGAAAATTAAAGCACCATGGTACAACAATACTACGCATGTTCTAAAGAGAGAAACCCGTATTTTAGAGCGTAAATGGAAACAAACTAATTTAGAGGTCTTTAGAATCGCGTGGAAAGACAGTACGTCACGTTATAAAAAGGCCCTAAAAGCGGCCAGGGCTGAGCACCTCCGCAAACTAATAGAAAATAACCAAAATAATCCAAGGTTTTTATTTAACACCGTGGCTAGACTAACAAATAAACAGACATCACCCGAACAAAATATCCCGTTACAGTTTAGTAGTAATGATTTCATGAACTTCTTCACTGAGAAAATAGAAAGCATCAATTGTAAACGTTGTAATTGTAAACGTTCAATCTTCAATTGCGCCTTATAATTCAGCCTTAATTATCACCCCGCAAGAACAATTACAGTGCTTTACAACTATAGAACAAATAGAGTTAAATAAACTTATCACTTCATCTAAAACTACAACATGTTTATTAGATCCGATACCAACTAAACTACTGAAAGAAGTGTTACCTGTAGTGGAAGAGCCTCTCCTTAATATTATTAACTCTTTATCTTTAGGTCATGTTCCAAGAACACTTAAACTGGCAGTTATAAAACCTCTCATTAAGAAACCACAATTAGTGTGATTACTGTGTTAGGCCCTCTATTATTCTCAGTATATATGATGCCACTTGGAAATATTATAAGGAAACATGGAATTAGTTTCCATTGTTATGCTGATGACACTCAAATATATATTTCATCACGGCCGGATGAAAACGCTAAATTATCCAAATTGACAGAGTGTGTTAAAGATATAAAAGATTGGATGACGCGTAATTTTCTTTTATTAAATCCAGACAAAACAGAGGTACTACTTATCGGTTCAACAAACCACCCACAAAACCTCTCGCAATACAACTTTAATATAGTAGGATGTCCTGTTACTTTATCCTCTACAGTAAAAGACCTGGGTGTTATACTCGATTGCAACCTGTCTTTTGAAAATCATATTTCATATGTTACAAAAACTGCCTTTTTCCACCTTAGAAACATTGCTAAGCTACGTAATATGCTATCAGTTTCTGATGCAGAAAAGTTAGTTCATGCATTCATGACCTCGAGACTAGATTACTGTAATGCTTTATTAGCTGGTTGTCCTGCATCCTCAATAAACAAGCTACAGTTAGTCCAAAATGCCGCCGCTAGAGTGCTTACTAGATCAAGAAAATATGATCATATAACACCGATTTTATCATCACTGCATTGGTTACCTATAAAGTTCCGTATTAATTATAAGGTATTGCTACTGACTTATAAAGCCCTAAACGGCTTAGCTCCAGTCTATTTAACGGATCTTCTATCCCACTATAATCCATCGCGCTCTTTAAGATCACTAAATTCGAGGCTTTTGGTCATACCTAGGATATCCAGAACCACCAAAGGAGGGAGAGCATTTTCACATTTAGCTCCAAAACTCTGGAATAGTCTTCCTGATGGTGTTCGTTGCTCGGACTCGCTCTCCCAGTTTAAAACTAGATTAAAGTCGCATCTCTTCAGCCAGGCATTCATATAATATTTTTAATCTTACAGTTCAAACTACAATCCGGCCTCTAGTTAATAAACGCCAGAGGAGAACTGGCCCCCGACTGAGCCTGGGTTCTCCCAAGGTTTTTTTCTCCATTAGGTCACCTGATGGAGTTTTTCGGTTCCTTGCCACTGTTGCCTTTGGCTTGCTCAGTTGGGGATATTATGGGGATATTTAATTTGATTTTATCAATCAATAAATTCCACTAGAAATAAACCTTGTTGTATTATTTTAATTTAATACTGTGAAGCTGCTTTGATACAATCTGTATTGTGAAAAGCGCTATACAAATATACTTGACTTGACTTGACTACAGTACACAGACACTACTGTACACACACACACACACACACACACACACTACTGTACACACTACTGTACACACACACACACACACACACACACACACACACACACACACACACACTACTGTACACACACACACACACACACACACACACACACACACACACACACTACTGTACACACACACACACTACTGTACACACTACTGTACACACACACACTACTGTACACACTACTGTACACACACACTACTGTACACACTACTGTACACACACACTACTGTACACACTACTGTACACACACACTACTGTACACACACACACAGCGGATACCTTCAGCGCTGAGAGCTTGGTGAGGTCTCCGATGTGGGAGATGTTGTTGTCTGACAGATCCAGATGCTGAAGAGAAGCACAGCTGTGAAGCTGCTCGATGACCTGCACACACACACACACACACACACAGATCCTGATTCTGACGAGGACACGGAGATTCAGCCTCATTTTCAATCACTTACATGGTAGTCTGAGAACTAACTCACTAACCTTGATGTTGTTCCCGGCGAGGTTGAGCCACTGGAGGAGCGGCAGGTCCCTCAGGCCCTCGATGTATCCGATGCTGTTGTTCGGGAGGTTGAGAATGCGTAAGTTACTGAGCTTCGAGACGCCCATCATGCGCACCAGCCGGTTGGAGGCCACAGACAGCTGTGAACGAACACACACACACACACAGGAGGTCAAACACACACACACACACACACACACACCTGACCCACTGACAGTCAGTGTAAACCCACACACACCTGCTGAAGAAGCTCACTGTGCTCCAGGTGCTCCAGCTTAATGATGTGGTTCTGGTCCAGAATAAGAGTGTGACACTCTCCACTGAACATCTTCGGATCCAGTTTGTGGAGGTTCTGATTAGAAAGGTCTAATAAACCAGGACCTTAACAATAACAGAACAAAACAATGAAGCTCGATCTGTTCTAACAACACAGCTTCAATGTAAAGTTCAGATAAAATCAAGTTTATTGATTAAAGAGATGACTGAAATCTGAAGCTTATGTCCACAACAATAATCGACAAAAAACGCTACATCCAGTGCAAATAATTTAAATAAACCCCATCCTATCAGATGTGTAATAAACATAAGATATGTGGATGAAATCCTGTCAGTGTAAAACAGCAGATTTCTGCACAATATCATGACAAAAACTGGTCAGACGTCAGACAGTTCATCACGAGCGCCACACGCTGCATGTTAAACATGTACCGCATGTACAGTAGAAATACAATATAATATCCATCTAATCAACAGTAACGATTAATCTTTTTTAATTTCGCATACCTTGGTAATTAGCCATTTGCTCCCGCGGATCGCGGATCCTCTCGTCACTCGCCGCCATACTTCCCGCTTGAGTCAGCCAGGCAACCGATACTCTATTTGATTGGATAAACGAATCTGGAAATAATAATAATTTTAAGTATTTTTATAGGGTAGCTGGTTGTATTTATATATCAAATGTATGTTTACTTTGAAAAAATAGTTTACATTTGTGAAATAAGCTCCTTTATAAACCGCTTACCCACAATTCCTTTTCCTCTTCCCTATCTGAAACGCCGCCATGAAGTGAGTACAGTCTGTGTTAATCCTTTAACATCCTAAAGGTTATCGAGCGAAATCGCATATAAAATGGTTCATAAGTTATTAGTAAATATGATTAATCTGTAATAACTCTTATTTCTGATTTGCAGGGTCGAGCTGTGCAGTTTTAGTGGATATAAAATCTATCCCGGTCATGGCCGGCGCTACGCCAGGATCGATGGAAAGGTAAAAGCACAAACTACGAGAATTTGGTTTTATTCAGTGTTGATCGATGAGTGATTTTAGCATTCTGTGATGTGAACATGTATGCATGTAAGTCCGGCAGTCTGCAATTTGTTTATTCACACTAATACTGGCCGGTTAGCTAGCTTCAGTGCTAGCCAGAGCTAATGATCGGGTAGTAACTGTGAACACTGTGAGTGTGTGTGTGTGTGTGTGTGAGAGAGAGAGAAAGCTGGTTTCAACAGGCTTCAGAACTAAATGTTTGCTAATGCTGTGGGAAATATCGTCTGTTATTAATAGTTTTGGTCTCTGACTGTGAACTCAGTACTGTGTGACGTCAGTATTAGTGATGTCATGCTCCTGTAAAACTCTTTCCCGCAGGTTTTCCAGTTCCTGAATGCTAAATGTGAGTCTGCGTTCCTGTCCAAGAGGAACCCCAGACAGATCAACTGGACCGTTCTGTACCGGCGCAAACACAAGAAGGGCCAGTCTGTGAGTTTGACCCCTCCAGCTCTCCGTAGAGTCACAGAACCCAATATCCCCAACATAGGACTGGGTATCGTTAGAAACGTTGTTACGTTAAGATGTAGATTATACTGTACAAGAGAAATACATTTCTATTGCCGTTTAAGTGAAACAGAACTTGTATCTTGACGGCTGGCCGTGTAGAGCAGCTTCTGTGATGAGGAGAGAGTTTCTCTCTAATTAAAATCTTGTCAGAGTGAGAATATTAAGGGTTCGTCAGGGATGTTCCTGGCTCTAAACGAGGCGGTTAAATACTGTATTTTAGCAGTAAGATGATTAAATTAGTATTTTTCGTAGACCATTATATAGCCTACTATTTCCCACAGTATTCTTGTGGGTGGAGGTCGGTACCTCTAGGGGGGTCTGGGGGGAAATTGTACATTTTAAAGATAAATTCATTAATCTGGTGCACTTTGGGTCACCCGAATCCACTGTAAAAAATAATCCAACCGGCCAAAATATGATCTTCTTTACTCTTTACGGAGGCTTTACTCGCTTCAAACTTAAATTGTCAATGTTTCATGAAATCACTGTTGGAAAACACTCTTATCAGAATATTGATTTTTTTATTTTATTTTTGGATATTGGCGTTTTAATCTGGGCATTAGTCCGATTGGGCGAGTACAATTCTCTCTTTTCCCTTCAAAAAAACACACGTGTCCCGGACAAGCGCTAATGTGGAGCCCTGAAATGTTTTCCCTGAAGAGAATTACGATGTTGAAAACGAAAGTAAAAGAGTGACGCACGATCATAGTTTTGCCGTGATGAGAGTTCAGCTTCTTTATTAGACTCAACATATTATAGTGATTAATCTGTCACCCACCCTCGGTTAATTGGAATGTTACGTTATTATGACTTGACCCGCCCGACCCTACCGGCAGCGCTACTGGCAGACTATACAGCTTGAGAATGGCCACAGGCCGGGAACCCTAACAGAACCGTCACGGTGGAAAGAGCATCTGAGCATGTGACTGTCTGCCCGAGTTAGGGTTAGGGACTGTCTGTCCGAATTAGGGTTAGGGACTGTCTGCCCGAGTTAGGGTTAGGGACTGGTTAGGGTTAGGGACTGTCTGTCCGAGTTTAGTCGAGAGCCGGAGACGGACGCCTTGCAATTCTCGTATGTAGGAAAAACCCTGGTTAGTTCACCCAAAAATGCAGGTTCTGTCAGTAATTCCTCGCCCTCATGTCGCTCCTAACCCGCAAGACATTCCGTAAGATATTTTTGATGAAATCTGAGAGCTTTCGGTCGCTCCATTGACAGCAACATCGTTAAAATAGTCCATGTGACTCCAGTAGTTCAACCTTAAAGTTATAAAGCGATAAATGCTTTTTGAGTGCAAAAAAAACCCCAAAATAATGACTTAAATCAACAATCTCTTCCATGTCATTCTCCTACACTGTTGCCGTAGTGTAAACAGTGCAGCGCTTCTGGGTTGTCTGTCAGAACGTAGGCTCACTATTGGCCAGCATCGCACACATGACCAGCGTCGACCAATAGTGAGCCTACGTTCTGGAAATGAAGCTTGAATGTTCACTTGAATGCTTGAAGGTGTGTAATGTTCACGTGTGTGTGTGTGTGTGTTTGCCCCGTCAGGAAGAGGTGTCTAATGTTCGTGTGTGTGTGTTTGCCCCGTCAGGAAGAGGTGTCTAATGTTCGTGTGTGTGTGTTTGCCCCGTCAGGAAGAGGTGTCTAATGTTCGTGTGTGTGTGTTTGCCCCGTCAGGAAGAGGTGTCTAATGTTCGTGTGTGTGTGTTTGCCCCATCAGGAAGAGGTGTCTAATGTTCGTGTGTGTGTGTTTGCCCCGACAGGAAGATGTGTCTAATGTTCGTGTGTGTGTGTTTGCCCTGACAGGAAGAGGTGTCTAATGTTCGTGTGTGTGTGTTTGCCCCGTCAGGAAGAGGTGTCTAATGTTCGTGTGTGTGTGTTTGCCCTGACAGGAAGAGGTGTCTAATGTTCGTGTGTGTGTGTGTTTGCCCCGTCAGGAAGAGGTGTCTAATGTTCGTGTGTGTGTGTTTGCCCCGTCAGGAAGAGGTGTCTAATGTTCGTGTGTGTGTGTTTGCCCCGACAGGAAGAGGTGTCTAATGTTCGTGTGTGTGTGTTTGCCCCGACAGGAAGAGGTGTCTAATGTTCGTGTGTGTGTGTTTGCCCCGTCAGGAAGAGGTGTCTAATGTTCGTGTGTGTGTGTTTGCCCCGTCAGGAAGAGGTGTCTAATGTTCGTGTGTGTGTGTTTGCCCCGTCAGGAAGAGGTGTCTAATGTTCGTGTGTGTGTGTTTGCCCCGTCAGGAAGAGGTGTCTAATGTTCGTGTGTGTGTGTTTGCCCTGACAGGAAGAGGTGTCTAATGTTCGTGTGTGTGTGTTTGCCCCGTCAGGAAGAGGTGTCTAATGTTCGTGTGTGTGTGTTTGCCCCGTCAGGAAGAGGTGTCTAATGTTCGTGTGTGTGTGTTTGCCCCGTCAGGAAGAGGTGTCTAATGTTCGTGTGTGTGTGTTTGCCCCGACAGGAAGAGGTGTCTAATGTTCGTGTGTGTGTGTTTGCCCCGACAGGAAGAGGTGTCTAAGAAGCGCACGCGGCGCGCGGTGAAGTTCCAGCGGGCGATCACCGGTGCGTCTCTGGCTGAGATCCTGGCCAAGAGGAACCAGAAGCCTGAAGTGCGTAAAGCTCAGCGAGAGCAAGCGATCAGGTGACGACCCTAACGCTTCACACACACTCATGATCTATGACTGAACCTAAACTGGTCTGACTGCAGGTTTGCACATTCATTGCTCTTACAAACATGTACTGTATGTTGACAGGTCAAAATTAATGTTCAAATAAATATTATAGTCCAGAAGAGCTTGAGGTGTGTTGGGATTAGAGATGTGACCGGTTAATCGCTATGACAACGCATTTTGCTTTCGACTTGGTGGCAATTCGGGGATGTCAATTGCTTGACTGATGGGTGTATTATTATTATTATTATTATTATTATTATTATTATTATTATAAATGAAAAACACACTCAATAAAACATTTTAACCTACAACTTTTATTAACAAAACATAAGATGGCTTTAATAGCAAAAGTTATAGACACGTCTTACACCATGAAGGTGTGTGTGTGTGTGTGTGTGTGTGTGTGTGTGTGAGAAGTGTTAAGTCCTTCATCAGATGAATTTGACAGATTTACATGTTTCCATAAGCATTGGGTTTAAATCCAAAATATTGCCAGATAGGCGCCTTTAGATTTCGATTTGAAGCAGGGTTTTTCCTGGGTCAAAACTGGTCTTCGGTGGTGGCTGACCGACATGGTTATCCACACACAGCAAAGAGTACCCTAGTGCCCACATGATCCGCAAGCCCAATATTGATGATAAATGTTAAATTTAAAATAAATACAAAGAAACAGTTTGTGATTCTTTTTCTTATCCTATTTATTCATGAAAAAACGATCACTGTCAGGCTAGATGGTAAAAGAAAGCGATTACAACTTCTTTTACATGTAAACATCATCAATTCCAAAGTATATTTAAAATGTGATCTATTTGATTTGAAATGTATCTATTTAGAAATATCACAGTCTGCAGATGAACATTTAAAGGGATAGTTCACTTTGAAATTAATTTTTGATATGTTTTAGCTTACCTCAAGGGCATCCAAGATGTAGGTGTCTTTGTTTCCGCAGTAGTTTCAATTTTGATATTTTTAGGTCAAACCGTTCTTGTCTGTCAGTCATATAATGCAGGTCTATGGTCACTGGCTCAAAACACAAGCACAGAGTCCAAATTAAAACAATTCCCTGTCGTCCAAATTAAAACAATTCCCCATCATAAGTACACATTGATGGCCTAAGACACGAAACGAGCGGTTTGTGTGAGAAAACGAACAGTATTTATATCGTTGTTATCTCTTGAAAACAGCACACGTCCAAATGATCTGACGGCGCGGGCGGGTATAGATGTATACACTAGATGTCGCTTGGCTACGGTTTCGTTCCAATGAACTGCAGTAGCGAAGGCGACATCTATGTATATATCTATACCCGCCCGCGCCGTCAGATCATTTGGATGTGTGCTGTTTTCAAGAGATAACAACGATATAAATACTGTTCGTTTTCTCACACAAACCGCTCGTTTCGTGTCTTAGGCCATCAATGTGTACTTATGAGCTTGACTAAACTAAAGTAAGTAACTAATAACTAAACTAAAGTAAGTATTATGTTATTTATTTTGTATGAAAACTAGCATGTTAGTTATGGATAAAAAGTACCACTGTCTCAGTGCTGAGCTCTCTCTCTCTCACACTCACTTGATGTTATTTTTAGAGTAAGTGATTCGTTATGCTATTATTGGACTATTCACTGTCAACTGTTTTCTATAAATATGTTTGTATCGGCTAACGTTTATTCAGCTAATGCGTGTCCTGTTTAAAATGTGCAGTGTTCAAATGCAAAGACACGCCACAAATAGAAGCCCTTTTCCCTGTGGATTTAGTCTTTTTATTACGCATGTGTGAAACGGGCCTAAAGATGATTTAAATATGATTTATTGCAAGTTGATTTTGTGGTTACGGACTCAGACATCGCTCCATTGTGTGGTTCTGCATGAGTCTATTAGTGACTGTTAGTGTTTGAGACTCAAGACTTCAGATCTCGAAGCTTTAGTGCTCGATCCCGATTAACTGCTCGGATCTGATTCTCTGGATATAACTGTTGATTCACATTGCCAGTATTAGATTCCAGTGTGAACAGATTGTCCTGAACTGACTCGCACACAGTCATGTGGAAGTGAACAGAGGACAGTAAAGTGTGAGTCTATAAGCTGAGCTCTTTCTCACACAGGGCTGTGACTGAGACCTAACCTAGTGTTCCTCTTCTCACTGTGATCTCGATCTGATGTTTCAGGGCTGCTAAAGAGGCCAAGAAGGCGAAGCAAGCGACCAAGAAGCCGTCAGCTCAGAGCACTAAGGTGAGATCTTCGTCCTCCGGGCTTCAGCTCAGAGACACCTGGTCATGTGATCATGTTTTGCCCCTTGAGGCGTTGCAGTGTGACTGATTCTGTCGCGTCTGTGTCGTAAGGTGGCATAGAGCAGAAGGGCTATGTCTACACCTAGTGCTCTCTGAATGGGTGCTCAGTGTCATTTATAGTCCTACACTTTATCTACAGTAATGACTGTGAGTCCCCTTGAAGCCCTTCATGTAGTCAGTAACGTGTTGGTCTTGTGTTCAGGCCCCGGCGAAGAACGCGCCGAAACAGAAGATCGCCAAGCCCATGAAGGTCAACGCTCCTCGCGTCGGTGGCAAGCGCTAAACGCATGTTTCGCTCTTTGTGTTAATAAAGGTTTCGCCATCAACTTGAGTCTCCTTGAATTGATTTCATTGATGTTCAGTGATAGTGACATTAACTCCACATAATGTTATTGATGGTTTGTTGATTTTAAAAATGAAAACTGATGCTCATTTTTGCTGCAAGTTTGTTTCTTTAATTATATTTTGCAGAGCCCTGTCATATTAGTAACATGTTTCAGTCTTCGACTTGAAGTGAGAGTGTGTTCTTATACAGCTCAAGGACATCAAGCATTAAATGTGTGGTTGGTTTTTGATAAACAAATCCAGAGTTGTAATTCTTCCATCAATCTTGCCCAGTCTAACCCGTTCTGCAAACACCAGTGGGACGTGTTTGAGCAACTGACATGCCATGTTGTATTTGTGGTTTGAGAATCAGATGATGAGGATAAATGACTGAATTCAGTCTTGAGTTGTGCTAGTTTCCCGCACTGCTGAATGCTAATAGACTTGTGGCCTGTCGCTACCCAGGTAAGTGTGAGACTAGTTTGAGCAACCTTTTTATTTTAGGCTCTAGAAGATGGATTGGTGTTTAGCAGTGTTCATCGCCGTGGTAACAGGAGCAGGATTATTCTGGGTTAGAGATTGCAAACCAAACTGGACCAATCAGCTGTGAGTGAAGTGAAGCCACGCCCCCTGTAGCTCTTACTCCAAATTAAATCGGTTTATAATAAACTTGAGACAAAATTGCTCATCTTTTGCTGCTAATATATATTATAATTTTAATTCAAATGTTATAATCATTATAGACTATTGACAATATTAACCCGTTCAGACCTGAATTATGTTTTAGGTTTCTGAAAAATATAAAAGTACATTTTCCCAGCTCATGAGGCTTCTATAAATGAGACCAAATAAAAAAATAAAAATAAAAATGTTTTGCTTTAATTGTAATTTTTTTTGTCCATTTCAATGGACGTCACGTCAAAACAGGTGTACTTCACAAAAATGTACCAACATAAAATTAAATAATAAACATAAAAATTGTTAGTATATACTTAAAGCTTTTTCTCAAGGTCAAAAACCTTTCAACAGTATACCATTTCAACTATAATTTTGAGGTTTTTGTTTTACAGATTGCACATTGTTTGTAATAAACTAAATATCTTAGAATCAATCAATATGGTCATGTTAGAGTTATTTTCTTTGCGAATCTTTCTTTTTTAGATCAAAAACTTGAACATTACAACATTTCAACTTTAATTGTAAGGTTTTTGCTTTATAGATCGCACATTTGTTTATTCATAACAAAATAAACCTAGGAATCAATCAACGAATTCACGTTAGAGTAATTTACTGTGTGCATCCTTGAAACAATTTCTCTGTTAGCGATTTTCTTGTATTTCTACAGTACATTACTGGCAGCACGGTTGCCATGCATGATGCATGTATTTCGATTTCCAGTAACTGTACTGTAATTCACTTTACAGTACACAAGATCAGTACTGTAAACTACCAAATAGTACTTTACTGTATTTGTACTGTATTTTGTAATTTGATCTGCTTTTGCTGTAATTAATTATACGGTGTTGTAATATCTATATTGAGAAATTACTGATAAATGTTATTATAATTTTCAAAATAATTACTAATAATGATAATATATCACAATAATATAATATGTAGTTATTAGGAAATATAGGCTATAGTAGGAAAAAAATATGGAAATCAATGGCTATACTGTCAACTGTCTAGTTACCGACATTCTTCAAAATATCTTCTTTTGTGTTCAGCCGAATAAAGAAACTCATACAGATTTGGAACAACATGAGGATGAGTAAGTGATGACAAATATCATTTTTGGGTGTACTATACCCATAAAGGGATAGTTCACCCAAAAATTTAAATTGGCCCATGATTTACTCACCCTCAAGTCATTCTAGGTGTATATGACATCGTTCTTCTTTCAGACGAATACAATTGTAGTTATATTAAAAAATGTCCTGGCTTCCAAGCTTTATAATGGCAGTGAATGGTTGTTTCTGTTTTGAAAGTCCATAAAAGTGCATCCATCCATGATAAAAGTGCTCCATGGCTCTTGGGGTTAATAAAGGCCTATTGAAGCGAAGCGATGCGTTCGTGTAAGAAAAAATAATTCATTTTCAAGTTACGCTTTCGATTTATGTCAAATCCTATGTTTCGTTTGTCCGGAAGCTAGTCATTTTACTTTATAAAGTTTTAAATACGGATATTTTTCTTACATCTCCATCTTCCTCATCATCACTCCACATAAAGTCAACATCTGAGATACTTCCATCAGCTATATGTTCAAGCACTTCAAGAACTATATATTCTGCATATGAAAAAGTCAAAAAAAAAATGTATCGGTACTGTGATATAGATTTTTATATAAGAAATTTCAATCAGCATTACTGGACTTCAATTACTGGAATGTGATTTCAGTAACAGGCTTTTGAACCCACTGTCCATTCTAATGGACAGACACATTTGAAAAAATCCTGATTTAAAATGTGAAATTCTACAATCGATTTTTAACTTTAATTAATAAGTTCAATCTTTCTATTTTACATACAAACTATGAAATACTGGCAAACATATCAAAAAAAGTAAATAAAACCACAGAAAATGTTGCTTGCTTCTGTGTTTGGAGTGAAGTGCTGACATGCTTCTCTTCAAAGTAGTGTTTTTTTCTATAATTACTACATGCAAAGCTTTACTACCATTTGATTGGATGACAAGCGTCCAATCTAATGGACTGCAGGCTTTAAACTAGGTGAAATGCTCCAGAAGTAAAAAAAAGGGGAGTTGACATGTGATGTCCATTGTAATGGACGCAGGGTCTGAATGGGTTAAACTTCGCTTTTAAATTAATATAAGACACGTATTCATATATATTGCTTTTAAACGGGTATTCATTTGAGCTCTTTGTGACTCTATATTAGGCCTATTTTTATTTTTTATTTTTTTATGCACATGCGTTGATGCTGTTAGATATTTTAGTTTTTTGCCCCAAAGTCAAGTCACCTTTATTTATATACAACTGAGTGAAAAATTGCTTAAAACGGTAGTTAAGAAAATGTAATGAATTTTTAACCCTAACCCAATATAATATCAACATTGGCTTACAACTGTAATGAAAACTTCATTAACTAAACTATAAAACTAAACTATACAAATATTTCCACAAACCTTTACATTTGTAGTTTTTTTTTTTCTGATTTCAACAAATAGTAAAAATAATTAATGTACGTTGCTGTGTTAAGGGATATAGCTTATGCTAGTCAGGCTGAGCCGTGAAGACTTCGGATGACGCTAACACTGAATCAACACACCAATGCTAGACTTTCTGAATGCCATAATCATTTGTTAACAAAAAAGTATTCATAAATTCAGTGAGCTCATTGTTTCTCCATTAAAATACTACATTGTTTAACTTAATAAATTTTTAGCTAACTGATTATGTACATTTCTAAAATACATAACTAAGACAGTTCCCTCTGACAACAGATCACTGTAAACTGTAATGTGGACTTTCTGTAAAGCTGCTTTGAAACGATGTGTGTTGTGAAAAGTGCTATACAAATAAACATGAGTTGAATTTAATTTAATGTCTTTGCCCTTCAATAATTTATGAACCGAAATGTCATATATACAGTGAGGAAAATAAGTATTTGAACACCCTGCTATTTTGCAAGTTCTCCCACTTGGAAATCATGGAGGGGTCTGAAATTGTCATCGTAGGTGCATGTCCACTGTGAGAGACATAATCTAAAAAAAAAAATGCAGAAATCACAATATATGATTTTTTAACTATTTATTTGTATGATACAGCTGCAAATATGTATTTGAACACCTGTCTATCAGCTAGAATTCTGACCCTCAAAGACCTGTTAGTCTGCCTTTAAAATGTCCAAGTCAAGTCAAGTCATCTTCATTTATATAGCGCTTTTAACAACGTAGATTGTTTCAAAGCAGCTTCACAGAGATAAGCGTATAATTTAAGGTAACAGAGATTGTTTT
Organism: Rutilus rutilus; assembly: GCF_951802725.1. Taxonomy (NCBI): domain Eukaryota; kingdom Metazoa; phylum Chordata; class Actinopteri; order Cypriniformes; family Leuciscidae; genus Rutilus; species Rutilus rutilus. The sequence goes on along the minus strand of NC_140210.1, from coordinate 59,410 downwards.
GGCTTTATAGCAGAGTTAAGTTATTTCCATCTAAAGTTAGTTTTGATTGATTTGCTTCCGTCGCAACGATCATTTGTTATTAAATTAGGGGCCGCTAAGACGACACCATTCTCTCTACACAGACTTTAAACGCGAACCTGTGAGAAACGCTGATGGTGTTCACATGCGCATTAAGAATGGGTTCTATAGTTATGTGCATTTGAAAATACGCAGGTTTGGAATTCCCTACAAGCCAAGCCTAAACAAAGTACTTGTCTTTCCTTATAAATTTTGATAAAGAATTTTATTTTATTTTGTTGCTTTGGGGTAGGAACGCGAAACGGATTTTCCCGACAACGCCTTATCTGTATAGTGGTAGAGGGATCCTCCATAGGGAGAGACTAGTTGGCACTTCAGCACTGCGCACTCCACCTCCACTCCATTTATTATCCTAAATTAGATGCACCTGTTTGAGGTCATTAGCTGCATAAAGACACCTGTCCACCCCATACAATCAGTAAGAATCCAACTACTAACATGGCCAAGACCAAAGAGCTGTCCAAAGACACTAGAGACAAAATTGTACACCTCCACAAGGCTGGAAAGGGCTACGGGGAAATGGCCAAGCAGCTTGGTGAAAAAAGGTCCACTGTTGGAGCAATCATTAGAAAATGGAAGAAGCTAAACATGACTGTCAATCTCCCTCGGACTGGGGCTCCATGCAATATCTCACCTCGTGGGGTCTCAATGATCCTAAGAAAGGTGAGAAATCAGCCCAGAACTACACGGGAGGAGCTGGTCAATGACCTGAAAAGAGCTGGGACCACCGTTTCCAAGGTAACTGTTGGTAATACACTAAGACGTCATGGTTTGAAATCATGCATGGCACGGAAGGTTCCCCTGCTTAAACCAGCACATGTCAAGGCCCATCTTAAGTTTGCCAATGACCATTTGGATGATCCAGAGGAGTCATGGGAGAAAGTCATGTGGTCAGATGAGACCAAAATAGAACTTTTTGGTCATAATTCCACTAAACGTGTTTGGAGGAAGAAGAATGATGAGTACCATCCCAAGAACACCATCCCTACTGTGAAGCATGGGGGTGGTAGCATCATGCTTTGGGGGTGTTTTTCTGCACATGGGACAGGGCGACTGCACTGTATTAAGGAGAGGATGACCGGGGCCATGTATTGCGAGATTTTGGGGAACAACCTCCTTCCCTCAGTTAGAGCATTGAAGATGGGTCGAGGCTGGGTCTTCCAACATGACAATGACCCGAAGCACACAGCCAGGATAACCAAGGAGTGGCTCTGTAAGAAGCATATCAAGGTTCTGGCGTGGCCTAGCCAGTCTCCAGACCTAAACCCAATAGAGAATCTTTGGAGGGAGCTCAAACTCCGTGTTTCTCAGCGACAGCCCAGAAACCTGACTGATCTAGAGAAGATCTGTGTGGAGGAGTGGGCCAAAATCCCTCCTGCAGTGTGTGCAAACCTGGTGAAAAACTACAGGAAACGTTTGACCTCTGTAATTGCAAACAAAGGCTACTGTACCAAATATTAACATTGATTTTCTCAGGTGTTCAAATACTTATTTGCAGACTTGCTAACAAACACTCATTTCTCTTACGTGTTTTTTGCGTTATGTTTTATTGCCTAGCTTGCCTCACGAACTAGTTTGCCAGCTGAACTCAGGTGTTGTGAGGTGTATTTATCACGTAGTCCTGAGGGATATCAGACGACGCTGTTGACGTTGATTCCTGCGATTATGGGGTAGCAGGGGTATTTACGACAGTGCAAGTATTCCACAGCGACTCTAGGGGTCGCTGTTTGACAAAAACACAATTTCTTCACAGTGTGCCTTTAAATGAAAACAAGCTGCTTTGCTTTGCGTTTCATATTAGCTAGCTATCGTCTGTGTCCGTCTCATTGAGCTTGCTTGAAAAGCATGGAGCTTAAAATATGACAATATGATTTGAATTTGAATTGTGTAAATTTGAATTATTTACAAGTGTAATCTAGCAAAATTGAATTTTATGTGGTATTTTAAATAGTTCTGAATTTGATTTCTTTAAACGAATATTGAACATTTGAAATTTAACGAATTGAAATGTTTTCATGGCTGAATTTTTTAGACATGTATTTTCAAACAGCTGTTTTTTTGTTCTGAATTCTTAGACTGCAAATATTCAGTTTTAAAAAATACAGATTCAAGTTTTCAAGATGAAGAAAAAATTCAGATTTTCAAATTCAGTTTTCTAACATTCAAACCGGTCACAGGTCATCCACAGGGAAGAGTAAAAGGTCACAGGTCATCCACAGGGAAGAGTAAAAGGTCACAGGTCATCCACAGGGAAGAGTAAAAGGTCACAGGTCATCCAGCAGGTGGTCTGAATTTGCTATAACCTATACTGTAGCCTATTTTCTGGACTGTAAGTCATGTTTGATCATGAAACACGCTGCGATTTATTCCAAAGTGACTCAGGCATATATAATGCATTTAACGTTAAATAATCTAAATGTTGACTTTCAAAAGTAGGCGCGCCAAGAAGGCTATTCTCTGTATTTTCGTTAATTTTTGGTGAGAGATCTAAAGAGACCGAGACACGCTAAAGCAGCGCATCATGTTGTTGTTTTTTTCTTTCAATGCCATGATATTTTGTAGTCATTTTGAATGTACACAAATAAAAATATACATTTTACTGTTTCAAATGATGTCATATTATCTGTATGACTATAAATAACAGAGTATTAAGTTATTTCCCAGCAGTGGAACAAATCCCAGTGATGGCGCAGGCGCATCGCGCTCTCACAATATGCAATATGAATTTCTACAATATGCCCTTTATATTGTACAACAGACCAATTAAAATAGGCAGAATAACTTTTCATATGTTTGGTTGACTGTATTTTATTTTGATAATGAGCAGTCTGCGATATGAAGCAACACCAGAACTGATACTATGTTGAGTGAAAGCGCGATGCTGAAAAAAATGACATAACATTATTTATAAGTTTATTTGATTCACAGCTTATGTAGTGTTTTGACCACGACAACCCAACTGCATTTTACCGCAAACTTGCAACTAGTTATCTTTCTAAAGAAGGCGCAATCGCTTGTTAGCTAAGGGGCCAAAATTCTTGTTTTTTCTGGATCAAAACTGGTCTTCGGTGGCGGCCGACGGACTCTCGTCCTTTCTTGTCCTCTTTTTTTTTTTTTGTGATCTGTGATTTTACCACTGGATTTCATAGCTTTGTAAAATAAAATCCTTCTTTGCTACATCTAATAATTATTTTGGTATATAATCATATCAGTTTCAAAAATAGAATAAAAAAGTAAAGCATTAAAAAGTTTATTCTAACTAATAGTCTAATTTTCTATATACAATTAGCAGTTAGCTAACAACAACTTGTTTTGCACTTCTTTTTTTTCTGGTTTCGCCTCACTCCAGTCTAAGCTAAAAGATTTATATCTGAGGAGCTCTTTTCCAAAATGCTATAAATCCATTTAAGTAGTTTTCAGGAAAATGTTTGTTTTTTTGGCTTAGTCTGAACATGTTGAACAATGATTATTAAATCAAACAACAAAATTGTTGATGATAAATTCAAAGTTATTATTAATTTTTTCAAAACGCTATAAATCCATCCATTTTTTCCCAAAACGCTATAAATCTATATTTTAAGGTTTGCCTTAAAAAAAAGTCATTAATAAATACATTGGCATTCAGTAAAGTGTCGAGCCCTTAAAAAGTAGAGCCATTGTCCACTTTACATAAAACAAATCACGACATGACCTTGAGTGAGAGAGTGAGTGAGTGGACGGTGTTCACACCAAACGCGAATAGAGCGTCTGGCGCAAGTGATTTTCATGTTAAGTCAATTTAAAGACGCGTTTACGCGCATCTGGAGGTCCTGCGACGTGAATGAGGCGTTTAGCGCGGACGCGCGAATGAGGCGAATTGAGCATCTGGCGCGATACGTGCGAATGATTTGAGGGTGAGAGAGAGAGAGAGAATTCTGATTAGTCCAGAGGATGTGTCACGTTTAGGCTAAAAATAGGTTTGCCGCTTATCGCGGTTTGGGAAGGAACTGCATCTTGCAGTACATTTTAAACAAGGAAATATAGCGATTTGGCATGAAGCGTTGTTGGAGCAGTGAATAGGTTCAGAACACTGCAAAATGACATGACGAACTCTTTTTTTTTTTAATGGCGTTTATCGCGTTTTGGAAAAGAGCTCTTCATATATATATTGGGCTAAATAACACAAATGAGCTTAATCTTGTTAATCTTAGTTAATATGTCATTATTTGTCTATGTTACTTCACAGTGCATTAGGCTAATGTTAACAAATACAACTTTTGATTTCAATAATGTAGGCTAATAAAGATTAATGCTGTAGAAGTGCAGTTTATTAATAGTTAAATGTTAAAGGTTGTATCAGCGGTTTCAGGCCCAAAAAAGGCCCAAACATAAATGATCACATTCATCTAATCTTTCCTAACGATCCGCTAGCTGGCCGCCCCATAAGCAGGGCGTCAAAAAAACGCGTCTCTGTAGGCAGCCTAGGCTCTGAGATCTGCACACAAAAACAATTGGTTTCACCAACCACTCAAAACGTACTCGGTTACTAACGTAACCTCGGTTCTCTCTAGAAGAGGGAACGAGTACTGCGTAAGATATCTTACGCTAGGGGAAAATCCTTTTTCCGCGAGATATTGAAGCCAAAAATTATCCTTAATTTTGTAATAATGCAAAATGCGTTGCGGCAGCATGCAGACATAGGCGAGACAGCTCGCGCGCCTATTGGTATTTATATCGAGCGAGGCCTGGCGTGACGCCAGACCCAATCAGGGCACTTCGCGCCCGCTGCGTCACGTCCCGCCGAAATGGGCGTGGTCTAGGCCTATAAATACCGCTCGCAGGCAGCTATTATCTGGTTTTTCATCATCGAAGCAACCAGAGCGTGTGCATGCACGGCAAGATACGCAGTACTCATTCCCTCTTCTAGAGAGAACCGAGGTTACGTTAGTAACCGAGTACGTTCTCTTACGAGAGGTCTCTCGTACTGCGTAAGATATCTTACGCTAGGGGACCCAATGCAAAACGCCGTGCATGCTGAGATCTGACACCAAAGACCCAAGGGCGAAAGCCCGGGGTACATATAGTGCACAATCACTCAGGGAACTCACAGGGAGTCCAGGAAGAGGGAGGGGCGAAGCCGCACTCTTCCACATATGGTAGCGTCGCTGAGACGCGAATTTCATCATACAGACAGGGCGGGGTACGGCCTGAACTGATGGGGGAATGTGGGTCTTACACAGTTTGCCCAGGCACATCTCGTGCTGCTACTTTTTTACTGTCGAACATTGAGCTGTGCTCAGTAGACGCAGCATTCTGAGCTGACCGCATCAGGTCAGATAATACTGGTAAACTTAGACCGACAGCAGCCTGGCCTGCAGGGCGGGAACCTCTAGGTTATAAAACCTTATAAATGTAGACGGGGAGGCCCAGCCTGCCGCCATACAAATATCTTGCAAGGCAATCCCACTTGACCAGGCCCACGAAGAGGCCATGCCTCTCGTGGAGTGCGCTCTGACACCCAACGGGCACTGCATGCCCTTGGAGGCGTATGCCAGCGCTATAGCATCAACTATCCATCTGGATAGGCTCTGTTTCGACGCGGCTAGTCCCTTAGAACGTCCGCTAAACGAAACAAAGAGCTGCTCCGTCTGTCTGAAACCAGACGAGCGAGACACATAAGCTCGTAATGCCCTGACTGGGCAGAGGAAGCTCGCGTCTCTTTCCTCATCAGGGACCGGTAGGGCTGACAGGGAGATAACCTGCGCCCTAAACGGTGTGTTGAGGGATTTCGGAACATAACCGTGCTTAGGTTTGAGTATAACTTTTGAGTCATTAGGCCCAAACTCCATGCACACCGCGCTCACAGAGAGCGCGTGCAGATCCCCTATGCCAGTGATCTCAAACTCAATTCCTGGAGGGCCACAGCTCTGCACAGTTTTGCTCCAACCCTAATCAAACACACCTGATCCAGCTAATCAAGGTCTTCAGGATTACTAGAAACTTCCTTGCAGGTGTGAGCTGGAGCTGGTTAGAGCTAAACTGTGCAGAGCTGTGGCCCTCCAGGAATTGAGTTTGAGACCACTGCCCTATGCGCTTCACCGAAGCGAGAGCCAGCAAAAACTCCGTCTTGAAAGACAGGTGTTTCAAATCGATTGACTGTAAAGGCTCAAATGGCGCACCTTTCATGGCTTCCAGAACCGTAGAAAGGTCCCATACGGGGACTGAGGGAGGTCTGGGAGGATTCAGTCTCTTAGCCCCTCTAAGGAAGCGGATGACTAAATCGTTCCTTCCTATTGACTGACCAAGCGTTGTTTCTGAGAACGCTGCTATAGCCGCCACATAAACTTTGAGCGTGGAGGGGGCCCTGCCCCCATCCAACAGCTCTTGTAGGAAGGAAAGCACCTCCGCCACACCACAGTCTGTGGGTGACACACCACGGGCTGTGCACCAGCCCGAAAACACTGACCATTTCGAGGAATAGAGTCGTCTCGTAGACGGAGCTCTAGCCTGCGTGATCGTGTTTAATACTCCTTCAGGGAGTCCAACATGTACCCGTTGATGGCCCAGACATGAAGGGACCACAGTTCCGGGTGAGGATGCCAGATCGAACCGTGGGCCTGTGAGAGGAGGTCTCTCCTCACTGGTACTGGCCACGGGGCAGTACTTGCTAACTGCATCACTACTGGGAACCAAGGTTGGTTTTTCCAGAACGGTGCCACCAGCAGTACTGAGCATCCTTCTTCCCTGATCCGTTCTATCACCTGAGGCAGGAGAGAGGGGGGGGGAAAGCATAGAGCGGGCGGCGGGGCCACACATGGGCCAGCGCGCTCCTGCTCTTTGAGAAAAATTCCTGACAGTGAGCGTTTTCTTGAGACGCAAACAGGTCTACTTCCGCTCTGCCGAATTTCTTCCACAGCAGTTGGACTGTCTGTGGGTGTAGAGACCACTCGCCTGCCGGAACATTGTTCCTGGACAGTCTGTCCGGTCCTATGTTCAGGAGCCCTGGCACGTGCGCTGCTTTGAGCGAGCGCAGGTTGCACTGAGCCCATACCAGGAGGCGTTCTGCCAGCCTGTACAGGTTCTTGGACCTGAGGCCGCCCTGGCGATTTATGTAGGACACCACAGACATGTTGTCCGAACGGACCAAGACGTGGCGTCCTTTTATCTGGGGACAAAAACGCGTCAGCGCGTTGTCTACTGCCAGCATTTCGAGGCAGTTTATGTGCAGGAGCTTCTCCCGTTCCGACCACTGGCCGAAGAACGGTCTGCCCTCGAGCAGCGCTCCCCATCCCGAGGTGGACGCGTCCGTGGACACCACTTTCACCCTCGAGGAAGTCCCCAGGCTTACACCTAATTGGTACCAGTCGTTCGCTCTCCAAGGTTTCAGAGCTGTGACGCACTTCTGATTGACCCTGAGGCGAAGCGAACCGGATGCCCACGCTCTGCGTGGGACTCGCGCTTTCAGCCAAAACTGCAGCGGGCGCATGCGGAGCAGACCCAGCTGGAGCACTGACGATGCTGAGGCCATGAGACCTAGCATCTTCTGAAATTTCTTGAGCGGGACAGACGCGCCGCAGCGAAACGCGTTCGCTGTGCGCTGAATGTCTACCGCGCGCTGTGGTGATAGTCGCGCTATCATGGACAGCGAGTCCAATTCTGTGCCCAGGAAAGATATCTTCTGACTGGGTAACAGAGAGCTCTTCGCCCAATTGACACTGAGACCCAAATCCTCGAGGTGATCGAGTAAAATGGTCGTGTGTTCCATGAGCACTGCGCGAGATTGCGCTAGAATCAGCCAATCGTCCAAATAGTTCAGCACTCGTATGCCTCTCATTCTGAGGGGTGCGAGCGCCGCGTCCATGCACTTCGTAAATGTACGGGGTGCCAGGGACAAACCGAATGGCAGGACTGTGTACTGATATGCCTGGCCCTCGAAGGCGAATCTCAAATATCGCCTGTGACGTGACGCTATCTGTATTTGAAAATACGCGTCTTTCAGATCTATTGACACAAACCAATCTCCTTGGCGAATCTGCACAAGGATTTGTCTGGTCGTGAGCATCCTGAACTGTCGCTTCACAAGCACTTTGTTCAGTTGTCTTAGATCTAGTATGGGTCTGAGACCCCCGTCTTTTTTCGGTACCAGGAAGTATCTGCTGTATAGCCCTCCTTCGCTCTGAACTTGAGAGAGAGGCTCTATGGCCCCTTTGCTCAATAGTTTCGTCACTTCGGCTCGAAGTAAATGTGCTACTTCTGTTTTTACCGTGGTCTCGACGCGCGCCACATAGCGGCGAGGGCGTCGGCGAAACTGCAGCGAATAGCCTCTTTTTATAATGTTCAGCACCCACTTCGAAACCCCGGGCAGCTTTGCCCATGCGTCTGCATGGATAGCTAGGGGTTGAATACGAAGCGCGCTCCGCTCGCTCAGCGATGGAGAGGCTTCGGCGTGCTGCAACACAAGCATCGCGCTCGTGACATTTGAGGCATGGGGCGCGCTGATAACAGCGGACAGATTGCCCGCGCTCGACTCCTCTGCGGTGGTCAGCCGCGAGGGGGAGGGCTGGGCGGTTCCCGTGGGAACTGTCATGTCTATGTGTGGATGTGGGCGCGGGACAGCGGCTTCATGGCCTGTGACGCTTTCTGTACCTCTGCGAATCTCTCCGCGAAATCCTTGACGGAGGATCCAAAGAGGCCTGTGGCGGAAAGCGGGGCGTCGAGGAACGCGGTGCGCTCAGACTCGGCCATTTCCGAGAGCGTCAGCCAAAGATGTCTCTCAGTCACGGTGAGAGAGGCCATATTCCGTCCAATGGCTTGCGCTGCAGACTTAGTAGCACGGAGAGCGAGGTCCGTGGCACTCCTTAAGTCCGGCACGCAGATCGCGTCAGGCCCTTCCTCATCCAGCTTACGGAGGAGATCGGCCTGGAAGATCTGAAGCGTTGCCATGGTGTGCAGCGCTGACGCAGCTTGCCCGGCGGCGGAGAAAGCGCGGCGGAGCAGGCTTGACGTCGTGCGGCAAGCTTTAGAGGGTAGGGCCGACTTAGCACGCCGTCCAGCAGAGGGCGGGCATAAGTGGGCCGCTATCGCCTCTTTGACCGGCGGCAGCGAAAGGTATCCTTTGTTCTTGGCATCGTCAACATCGGAGAATGCCAAAGAAACAGCAGGACGCACTCTAGCCGAATAGGGGGCGTTCCAGGACTTGGCGACTTCTTCGTGTAACTCAGGAAGAAAAGGCGCCGGTCTGGACGCAGGCGAAGCGCGCTCCCCAGGCAGGAAAAATCCATCCAGCCGGTTGTGAGCGGGCTGCTCAGGCGAAGACCACTCGAGGCCGAGGCTCGCCGCGGCCTGTGCGAGTACTCGCATGAGCTCCGTCTCGATGGACGCTCTCTTGCCTGAAGACATGCGGGCAGGGGGCGCGGGGTCCTCAGAGCCCGCCCAATCCTCACTGCCTGACGCCAGGATAGAGCAGGAATCATCCTCTCCCAGCAGGGCTTCCTCATCCACGATGTCAACGGAAGCGGCGGCAGACGGCGGCCGCTGTCCGTCAGGAAGCGAGGCTGACGAAGCCGGGGAAGCAAGCGGGCGAACCGGCGAGCTTTGGCGGCTGAGGGAGGGTTCCGGGGCCCGCTGGGCACGGCGCTTTTTACGGCGCGACGCCGCGGCGGGCGGGGGAGCAGTCTCGGTGAAGAAGGCTAGGCGAGTCCTCAGAGTCGCCATTGCCATCAGCTCGCAGTGAGGGCAGCCGCCGTCAGTGAGCGCGAGAGCTGCATGTTCCTCACCCAGGCAGGAAACGCAAATCACGCGGCGGTCCCCGTCGCTGAGTGTGGCTCTGCACGAGCCGCAGGAAGGCATCTTTAAAAAGACGCTAGCTCTTTTAGAATGTGTGTCGCGGCGGCGACACACACACACAAAAGTACAGAGTAATAAAAGGATATAAGCGCCGGAAAGCGCAGCAGGAAGGCAGGAAGGCGGCGCGGCCAGCGACTTCAGTGACTCGTCCCGCTGAAGGTGCTCTCTCTCAGACGGCGCGGCTTCTTCTCCGGCTCCAGCGATGCGTGTGCTTCGCTTGAAGGATGAAAAATCAGATAATAGCTGCCTGCGAGCGGTATTTATAGGCCTAGACCACGCCCATTTCGGCGGGACGTGACGCAGCGGGCGCGAAGTGCCCTGATTGGGTCTGGCGTCACGCCAGGCCTCGCTCGATAGGCTGCTGCAGTTGCCGCAGAGCAGCCAAATAGGCGCGCGAGCTGTCTCGCCTATGTCTGCATGCTGCCGCAACGCGTTTTGCATTATTACAAAATTAAGGATAATTTTTGGCTTCAATATCTCGCGGAAAAAGGATTTTCCCCTAGCGTAAGATATCTTACGCAGTACGAGAGACCTCTCGTAAGAGAACCAAAATAAATAGTGTTCCAACCAATCACTGACAGGGGTGGGTGTTGTGAGGTTTTGTGCTTGTGCTGGACATGCTCAACATCAGCTGTGGTAGGCTGTAGCTCTTGGGAAGGTGGCTTTTTTAATGGTGTTCGTCCAATGGGTGATGCACTTGTCTTGTTCTGTGTTGATAATCTGTGCAGGCCGAATGTGTGTGAGTGTGTGTGTGTGTGAGTGTGTGTGTGTGTGTGTGTGTGTGTGTGTGTGTGTGTGCTGAGGCGTGCTGATCTCTGCAGGAGAGAGCTCAGCCAGTCTCAGCACCAGCTGGCACAGGGGACTCCTCGTTACGCTCAGCTCTTGGTGTTTGAGGGCTCTGTAATGGTATGTGTTGGGGTCGCTTGTTTGCAGGTGTTTCCAGAATCTGATGGCTCTTTTTTGGATGTTTAAAAGGAGAGGGTATTGGCCTAATTCTGCCCTGCATCCGTTGTTTGGTGTTTTTCTTTGGACTTTGAGTATTCTTTTACAGAAATCTAAATGTAGAGTTTCAATCGGATGTTTTTCCCAATTTAAGAAATCAAATTTTATAGAAGGACCCCACACTTCACTGCCATATAAAACAATTGGTTCAATTATTGATTTGAAAAGTTTGAGCCAAATTTGGATTGGGATGTCAATTTGGATTGATCGTTTTATGGCACAGAAGCCCTTTGAGCTTTCTCTTTGAGTTCATTCACAACCAAAGTAAAGTTACCAGTTGGAGTTATTTTCAGGCCGAGGTAGGTGTATGCTTTTGTGCTCTCAATGGTTCTGTGTGAGAGTGTGAATGTGTGTGTTGGTCCCTGAGATCTGGAGCGTTTCTGGAACATCATGACTCTAGTCTTCTGGAGGTTGACGGTCAGGGCCCAGGACTGATAGTAATCCTCCAGCAGATCCAGGCTGTCCTGAAGCCCCTCTTTAGTGGGCGACAGGAGAACCAGGTCGTCTGCGTAGAGAAGACACTTGATCTCTGTGTCGTGGAGAGTGAGACCTCGAAAGGGAGCATGTTCTAACGTGTCGGCTAATTGGTTGATGTAGATGTTGAAGAGGGTGGGGCTTAAACTGCAGCCCTGTCTCACTCCGCGCCCCTGGGGGAAACATTCGGTTCTTTGGTTTCCAATTTTAACAGCGCATTGGCTGGCTGTGTACATCGATTTGATCAAATCATAGAATTTCCCCCCTACTCCACTGTCGATAAGCTTTAGGTATAATCCTTCGTGCCAGAATGAATCAAATGCTTTCTTGAAATCAATGAAACAAGCAAAAATTTGTTCTTTGTTTTGATGTACATATTTGTCAATTAGTGTTTGTAATGTAAAAATGTGATCGGATGTGCAACATTTTGGAAGAAAGCCAATTTGGGATTTACTCAAGGCATTGTGCTTCATAAGGAAGTGGAAAAGTCTGGAGTTTAAGATGCTGCAGAGAACCTTCCCCAGGTTACTGTTCACACAGATGCCTCGGTAGTTGTTGGGGTCTAGTTTGTCTCCGCTCTTGTGGATGGGGCTGATGAGGCCCTTGTTCCAGATCTCAGGGAAGAACCCGACACACAGAACATCATTGAACAGTTTTAGCATGGCCAGTCTGAAGCTTTGGTCGGTGTGCTTCAGCATCTCGTTCAGGATGCTGTCTACACCACAGGCTTTATTGTACTCAAGGACTCCTAATTTTTCTTCCAATTCGTTCATTGTTATGGGGAAATCTAAAGGGTTTTGATTTGCTTTAATTGATCTTTCCAAATTGTCTAGTTTATTAATTATTTCATTTTGATTAGAATTTAGAATTTCAGTTGGGATGTATAATTCTTGGAAGTTGTTCTTCCACTTCTCCCCGTCTTGGATTGCCAGAACTTCTTGATTTGGTTTGTATAACAATTTCCATTTATCCCAAAATGTGTGTGAGTTTATAGATTTTTCAATTTCTTCAAACTAGTTTTGCAAAAACTGTGCTTTTTTCCGCCGGAGTGTGGCTTTATATTGTTTTAGTGCCTCACAATAAAGAAGGCGGAGGTCCAGATTGGTTGTCTGTGTTTTTGATTTGATACATTTCTGAGGTTTTTTCTCAGAGCCTTAGGCTCAATCCCAATTCACCCCTTGGCCCTAACCCTCCGTTTTGCGCGTTCCAGTGAAGGGGTAGGGCTGTCTCGATTCTCTTTTGGTTGGAGGGGTAGGGGTAGGGGGAAGGGCCACAAAGATTTTTCGGGACCACACTTCTAACGAAGGTGTATGAGAAGTGTACCTGCATACACCGGCTACAGAGGCAACATGGCTGCCAATAATCATTTTCTTTATGTCACATTCAATCTTGTGTTCGTATTTACGAATGTTTCATGGTATTCAAATAAATGGTTGCAAAAAAAATCGCTAAAGTTCGTTAACAATATGACGCGTGTAAAAAGCAAAAGTTTGAAGCGAAGTGGACACGCGAATGAGGCGAATTCGCGTCCTGCGCGCCGTGCTAAACACCTCATTCGCACCGCAAGACCTCCAGATTCGCGTTTGGTGTGAACGCAGCATTAGGCGTCGAAGATATCGTCATCTCCGTTGTTTTCTGCGAACTTCAGAAGGAAAATACGCTCAAGTCCCGTTAAGACTTGTAGCCTATATAAAACCCATGAGAACCGTGGGGAGTGAAAATGTGAAGCAGAAACGCTTAATGTCAGATAACGTGCATAATAATTGGACTTTGGGTTCGAGTTTTTTAACCGTTTTCAGTGGTTATGAGGAGCAATATGAGAGAGAAATTTGGTAATCATTATTTAGGTAGGCTACATTAAACCACGTCATGTCATATTGTGAACATAGCTTATGAAGCTGAATAGTGGGTCATTATGTCTAATAATGCTTTTTGAAAACTTAAGGCTTTCTTCTTCATAAAACGAGTCATCACATTTTGTATAGGCTACATTTTTATTTTATTTACATTAGTAAGCAGGACATCGTCTTTTTCAAAACATGACATGAGCGAAAGAGGAAAAAAAATGAAGGCGTCATTGTACCCAGCACTTCTGAAAATGCACTTACGAATGTGTGTCTGTCCCCAGCACATTTCAAACCAATCTGACGCCCATGGAAAACAGAAGGTTATGATTTTAAACCGGACTAGGCGCTTCTATTTTCACTGGCACAGCTTTTGTAGTCTTTATGGTAGTGGTGTAGCGGATGATGAAACTCACAGACCAATTGCATGCGAGTAAAGACATCCCACGTGATAACCCTCAGCCAATCAAGTTTGAGCATTCCAGGCAGTAAACATTGCGAGTTTACGGTGCAGACAGATGAGAGAGAGGCAAGTTACACAGGAAAAGACGGTAGAAATAAAAAAGAAAGATAGCGATACATGAGGAAACCAAAGGGAGCGAAACAGGCGAGTGAGGCGGATAAAGTTGAGGAAAAGACTGAGGCGGAGAAAGGGAGAGAAACTGACGAGTGAGGCGGAGAAAGTTGAGAAAAAGACTGAGACGGAGAAAGGGAGAGATACAGACGAGTGAGGCGGAGAAAGTTGAGGAAAAGACTGAGACGGAGAAAGGGAGAGATACAGACGAGTGAGACGGAGAAAAGGAGAGATACAGACAAGTGAGGCGGAGAAAGTTGAGGAAAAGACAAGTGAGACGGAGAAAGGGAGAGATACAGAAGAGTGAGACGGAGAAAGGGAGAGATACAAACAAGTGAGACGGAGAAAAGGAGAGATACAAAAGAGTGAGACGGAGAAAGGGAGAGATACAAAAGAGTGAGGCAGAGAAAGGGAGAGATACAGACAAGTGAGGCGGAGAAAGGGAGAGATACAGACGAGTGAGGCGGAGAGATACAGACGAGTGAGGCGGAGAAAGGGAGAGATACAGAAGAGTGAGGCGGAGAAAGGGAGAGATACAGAAGAGTGAGGCGGAGAAAGGAGAGATACAGACGAGTGAGGCGGAGAAAGGGAGAGATACAGACGAGTGAGGCGGAGAAAGGGAGAGATACAGAAGAGTGAGGCGGAGAAAGGGAGAGATACAGACGAGTGAGGCGGAGAGATACAGACGAGTGAGGCGGAGAAAGGGAGAGATACAGACGAGTGAGGCGGAGAAAGGGAGAGATACAGACGAGTGAGGCGGAGAGATACAGACGAGTGAGGCGGAGAAAGGGAGAGATACAGACGAGTGAGGCGGAGAAAGGGAGAGATACAGAAGAGTGAGGCAGAGAAAGGGAGAGATACAGACGAGTGAGGCGGAGAGATACAGACGAGTGAGGCGGAGAAAGGGAGAGATACAGACGAGTGAGGCGGAGAGATACAGACGAGTGAGGCGGAGAAAGGGAGAGATACAGACGAGTGAGGCGGAGAAAGGGAGAGATACAGACGAGTGAGGCGGAGAAAGGGAGAGATACAGACGAGTGAGGCGGAGAAAGGGAGAGATACAGACGAGTGAGGCGGAGAAAGTTGAGGAAAAGACAAGTGAGATGGAGAAAGGGAGAGATACAGACAAGTGAGACGGAGAAAAGGAGAGATACAGAAGAGTGAGACGGAGAAAAGGAGAGATACAGAAGAGTGAGACGGAGAAAGGGAGAAAAAAATAAGGAACAAATGGCGCTCTCCAAAAAAAGAAAAGTGGACAGTGAAAATAGAGCATTTAATCGGCCTAATGGAGGAAGTGAAGGAACTTAAGATTAAACTCATTGAGAAAGATAAAAAAATGACTGTTCTGGAGAGACGTGTGGATGAATTGGAGCAGTATACAAGAATGGAGGATGTTATTATGAGTGGTCTCAGCACCAGGCACCGCTCTCATGCTCGAATGGTAGCTGAAGAGGGTGACCAGGGTGGTGAGACACATGAAGAAATATATACGATTGAGCAACAAGTAGTACATTTTTTAGACTCTAAAAACATTGTTGTAGACAGTAAGATGATTTCAGCTTGTCACATGTTGCCCAGAAAAGATAAAGCAAAACCAGCAGCGATTGTTATCCGGTTCACGAGCAGGAAAGCAAAAACTGATCTACTTAGGCAAACAAAAAAACTGAGAGGGACAGCAGTGTATATAAATGAACATCTGACAAAGAAAAACTCTGAAATAGCAGGGCGAGCTAGGGCTCTTAGAAAGCAAGGAAAAATACAGTCGACATGGACAAGGAATTGTAAGGTGTGGATAAAACTACTTGGTACACCAGAAGAGGCAAAGGTCTTACTGATAAGAGATATTGAAGAGCTTGAAAAATTTAAATGATGTTACTCTGAACGACTTACTGATTTTTTGTTGTTGTTGCTCTGTTTTCTCTTTTGGTTTTCCTTTTCCTTTGTTGTATATTAAACACACCTTATGTCCAGTACTCTAGATAAATATTCTTCTTCATCTAATGAAGAAGACAAGAATGTTAATGCTTTAAGTCAAACAGAGCTGGAAAAATTTGTAATCACCGAACAACAAGAAGGTGCTTTAGAGGATATAGATCCAGATAATAACTACTTCCATCATATCAACAAGGAGTGTGCTTATTATCAGGAACATCAGTTAAATGAAATTATGACTACAGATCAGTCATTATCAAGAATTCACATTAATAGTAGGAGTCTCTATGCCAACTTTGAGAATATTCAACAGTTTTTGAACCAATTTCAGACCCCATTTAGGATCATAGCCATATCGGAGACATGGATTAGTGATGGAAAAGATGCAGATTTTGATCTAAATGGATATGAAATGTACATTCAAAACAGAAAGAGTAAAAATGGAGGAGGGGTAGCTCTGTATGTCGATAAGAACTTAAGAAACAAGCTAATACCGAATATGACAACAACACTAGAAGGGGTGATGGAAGGTTTAACAATTGAGATTATAATGGAAAATAGAAGGAATATATTAGTAAGTTGCCTATATAGAGCACCGGGATCAGATATCGAAAATTTTAAAAACTGTGTAGAGAAGATGTTTACAAAATCTGTCCAAAAGGATATTTTCATTTGTGGAGATTTTAATATAGATCTTATGAAGTCCAAGCAACATAAACCAACTGAAGATTTCTTAGATATGATGTATAGTTTAACTCTGTTCCCAAAAATCACCAGACCAACGAGAATTACAACACACTGTGCAACCTTAATAGACAACATATTTACTAATAATATAGAACTCAATATGGTTAGTGGCATACTAGTAAATGATATTAGTGACCACTTGCCTGTATTTGTATATTTTCAGGTAAATAATGGGATTAATGAGAGTAAATACCAAAGAAAACCAGGTAAAGTCATTTATAAGAGACTACGAACAGAAGATACAATCACTGCTCTAAGAAATGACTTGATGTCACAAGATTGGAATATTGTCTATAGAGAGGAAGATGTTGATATGGCATATAATAAATTTATTGAAATATTTAAATCATTATATAATAAAAGCTGTCCAATTAAGGTAATTAACAAAAGTTATAAATATAAAACATGTCCATGGCTAAGTAAGGGATTACAAAATGCTTGTAAAAAGAAAAATCATCTTTAGAGAAGTTTTATTAAATTAAAAACTAAAGAATCAGAAAATAGATATAAAACCTATAAAAACAAATTAACTGAAATAGTAAGAGCTAGTAAAAAAATTTATTATAGGAAAATGTTAGATGAAAATAAGAATGGTAAAAGAGGTGTCTGGGATATATTAAACAAGCTAAGTAAAGGTGGAACAAAGAAAATTATATATCCAGAATATTTTATTGATAACCAGGATAATAATTATGATATGAACAACGTAGTTAACAGAATGAATCAATTTTTTGTGAATGTGAGACCAGAGTTGGCAGCAAGGATTTCAGATCAAGGAAGAGATACCATGATTGGAACACTGATTAAGAACAATTCTCACTCAATCTTTCTTTCGGCAGTAGATGAGTTGGAGGTTAAGACAATTGTTAGAAATTGTAATAATAAATTCTCTACTGACTGTGATGATATTGATATGGCATTGGTTAAAAGAGTTATCGACAGCATTTCAAAACCATTAACATATATTTGTAATTTATCGTTACAAACCGGCTCATTTCCACAAAATATGAAAACAGCAAAAGTGATTCCATTATTCAAGCAAGGGAACAAACACTTATATACAAACTACAGACCAGTGTCACTCCTCTCACAGTTTTCAAAAATCCTGGAAAAACTTTTTAACAGCAGACTGGAAGACTTCCTCAATAAACATCAAATACTTAACCAGAGTCAATACGGATTCAGAGCAAAGAGTACAACATCACTCGCATTAATGGAAGTAAAGGAGGAAATAATAAATGCATTAGATCAAGGCAAATATGCAGTTGGAGTATTTATAGATTTTAAAAAAGCATTTGATACAATAAACCATTCAATACTAATTAATAAACTGCAGCTGTATGGTGTTAGGGGAGTGGCACTGGACTGGATTACCAGTTATCTATCTGGGAGAAATCAGTTTGTGGAAATGGGTGAATATAAGTCTGAGTGTATGGAGGTTGCTTGTGGGGTCCCCCAGGGGTCGATTTTGGGTCCAAAATTATTTAACATATATATAAATGATATATTTCTAGTTTCTAAACTGCTAAAGTTAATATTATTTGCTGATGATACTAATATACTTTATTCTGGAAATGAGTATAGTAAAGTAATTGAAACTATAAATAATGAATTAAACAAAGTTAAAAAATGGATGGATAGTAATAAATTATCACTGAATATAGAGAAAACTAAGGTAGTAACATTTGGTAATTATAGAAATAAGGACAATGAATATATTAAAATTGATAATATAATAATTGAAAATGTAAAGGAAATTAAGGTATTGGGTGTGATAATAGACAATAAACTCAGTTGGAAGCCCCATATCAGACACATACAGAACAAAGTCGCTAAGAACATTGGAATTATAAATAAAATAAAGCAATTTTTAGATTACAATTCACTTCATATTCTGTATTGCTCATTAGTTCTTCCATACTTCATCTATTGCATAGAGATCTGGGGAAACAATTATAAAAATTCACTATACTCACTGTCAGTATTGCAAAAAAGGGCAGTCCGTGTCATACACAAATCTGGGTATTTGGATCGCACACATTTTCTGTTTTTACAATCAAAATTACTTAAACTTCAGGACCTGGTTCAATATTACACAGCACTGATCAAGTTTAAAGTTAGCAAGAATTTACTACCACTCAACATCCAAAATCTTTTCAGCCAGAGAGACGGGGGTTATAATTTACAGGGGGGACACAAAATTTAAAATGCATCTGGTTAGAACCACCAGGAAGAGTTTTTGTGTGTCTGTATGTGGGGTAAAACTGTGGAATGGGATGAAGGACGAACACAGGCAATCTCCTAATATACATTCTTTTAAATCATTATATAAGAATACGGTCTTTGAAAGATACAAGAATGAGGGGTTGTGATTTTCACTGATTATTGTTGTCATCATTGTTATTATACTAATTATACTAATAATAGTTATTGTGGTAATGGTAGTGATAATGATTAGTTATTGAAATTTTTTTTCATGATATTGATGTTTAAAAATATCATTATTATTAAATACATTATTATTAAATTGATAGTCTATTAATGGTGTAACTGTTATTGTTATACTAATTACTACTATTATTTATTAATCCATAGATATTGTAATATCATACAAGGTAGTTAATTGTGTGTGGCAAGGGGGTGGGATTGACTAAGCGCTAGCTTCTTCCCACTCCTTTTTGAACAATGACGTTTTTTTTTTCTTCTTTTATTTTTTTGTTTTTTTTCTTCTTTTTTTTTGTTGTACATTCGATTTGTATCGTTTGATTGTTGTTTTTTAATTTGTCTTATTGTTCAAATAAACTTTTTCAATCAATCAATCAATCAATCAATCAATCAATCAATCAATCAATCAATCAATCAATCAATCCAGAATGGACAGACTCATTTCTGTTCATACTTCCGACTGGGAGCACTAAACCAGTGTGTCTCATATGTTCAGAAACCGTGGCACTTATTAAAAGTGGCAATGTGAAACGCCATTATGAGACAAAACATAAAGGTTATGAATAAACATACCCACTCAAATCTGAATTAAGATCACAGAAAATAAGTAGTCTCAGAGCCCCATATGACCAGTCCACCAGGATCCTGAGCCACACATTCACTGCCCAACAACGTGCTCATGAGTGTTCCCTCAGAGTTGCTTGGATTTTGGGTCAACACAAAAAGCCATTTACTGATGGAGGGGTTGTCAAAGAATGCATGAGTGCAGTAGCTGAAACACTACTTGAGGGAAAACAAAAACAAGAGCTTTGTGATAAAATAAAGCAAATACCCATGTCAGCATCATCTGCCACAAAGAAAAGTGAAATATTAACTCAGGATGTGCTAACCCAGCTAGATGAAGCCATGCATAAGGCACCATGTGTAGGCTTAGCCGTGGATGAGTCCACTGACATGTGTGACAATGCTCAGCTGTTAGTGTATGCCAGGTTTTTCAACACAGACCAGAAAGCATTTTGTGAAGACCTGTTAGGTGTCACTCCCCTTCAGACCAGTACAAGAGGAGAAGACATCTACCTGGCCATTAAGGAGATGTTAACAAAAAGAGGAATAGAGCCAAAACAAGTGGTTTCAATAACCACAGATGGAGCCCCTGCTATGATAGGGAGAGAGAAATGAGCTGTAGAAAGACTGAAAGAGGACAATCCTGAGCTCATAGCTTACCATTGCATCATTCATCAATCTGTCCTCTGTGCCTCCCTGTCAGATGAGCATGCTGAGGTGATGAATACAATGATGAAAATGATCAATTTTCTCAGAGCATCCTCTTCCTACCAGCATCGCATGCTTAGGGAATTCCTCAGAGAAGTTGATGCCAATGCTGATGATCTTTTGCTGCACAACAATGTGAGATGGCTCAGCAAAGGCAGGGTGTTAGCGCGCTTTTGGTCCATCAGGAGGGAATTAGCATCTTTTTTGGCAGAGCTAAGAAGTCAGAAGGCAACACAGTTTTCTCTCTTTATAGAAAATGAGAAATGGATGGATAATGTGGCCTTTTTGGTTGATATCACTTCACATCTGAATGAACTGAATTTGAGGTTACAGGGCAAGGACAATTCAATTTGTGAACTGATGACAGCTGTCCGCTCCTTTCAGAGGAAACTTGAGGTTTTCAAGGAAGACCTGCAGGGAGACTGTGTACACTTCCCAGCAGTGCAGGAACAGGTTCA
Organism: Rutilus rutilus; assembly: GCF_951802725.1. Taxonomy (NCBI): domain Eukaryota; kingdom Metazoa; phylum Chordata; class Actinopteri; order Cypriniformes; family Leuciscidae; genus Rutilus; species Rutilus rutilus. Next base: position 38,759 of record NC_140210.1, on the reverse strand, counting down.
GGGACAGAGAGATTTGTCTTCTTTTGTTAACTTTATTGATAAGCTGATTGTAAACTTCAGCAACCGTTTTGACAGCTTCAGCTTTGGAGAGCAGCTCACCATGTTCATTCAGAATTCATTTCTGATCACAGATGTCAGGGGGTTCTCGAAGGAAGTCACACAGCACTTTAAATGGGTAAATGCTGGGCCTCTCCAGATGCAATTGGTTGATCTCCAAGCAGATGTGGCCCTGAAAGAGCAGTTTGTAAGAACTGACCCTTCCCTTTTATGGCTCCAAATGGTCCCTGAGACAGCTTTTCCAGGTCTGAGGAAAGTAGCCCTATACATCTTGACCATGTTTGGCTCCACATACAACTGCGAAGCAGCTTTCTCCACAATGAACTTTATCAAAAATAAATATCGTTCCAGGCTCACGAATGAGCACCTTCACATGTGTATGAGAATGGCCCTGACTCCATTCAAGCCCAGGTGTAAAATCCTGGCAAGACAAGCTAGAGCTCAATTCTCTCACTGAGCAAAAAAGTGGGGGAGTGGGATATAAGATGGGAAGAAAGTGATACTCTAAAACTGTTCAATTGTTAAGATGTGTTGAGATTTATTATCTGTAAAATTGGTTGAGACTGAGTCAATATGTGAAACAGAAAAGGGGACATTTTCCTCCCTTTTATTATTCTGAAGTTAAGCACTTTTTTTGAACATGCACAATTTTCACATTTTATTTATTTTCTTATTTTGAAATGCAGCCCTACTTTTATATAGTTAAGGGTTCCTATTTTTTTTAATGTTTGAATCCTTTGTACGGTTGACTGACTCAAAGAAATTTAGTAGGTTTAATCACCTGCTTGGCACCCCAATTAATTAGGTCAATCTGTTACAAAACACTTCCAACCCATACTAAACTTGATGTATTAAATGCTAGACAACAGATAAAATAACTTTGGGCGCATTTTAGGCATTTTGTTACTTTAAAACTGTGAATCTCTAGAGATCATGGGCTGTTATTTTAGTATTATTTATAGTATACAGTATTTAGAAATTACCTTTTATTTTTTATAGCTTAAGTTTTAGGAATTGTGAGTATGTGCTTTTGTCATTTTTTTTATTCATTTTTTTATTTTTCTTATTTTGAGCTTTATTTTATATTTATTTCAGTTTTAGTTTTAGTAATTTTAATACTTCAACTTACATATTGAAACGTTATTTCAGTTAGTTGCCAAGGCAACATTTCAAAGTTTAAGTTTCTCATCTAATGTCTCATCTAATATTTTCATTTTTCATTTTTAGCTTCATAACACTGTAAACCCTAACGCTCAAAATAATTCATTGTCTTGAGTATGGCCAACTCAAATTATACAAATTAGTTCCATCAAATTAACAAAAGATACTTAAAATGTTATGAGTATTTAAAACTTTCTTTTTTCTTTTGAGTTCACAAAACTGACACATTCTAAGTAAGTTGAATTGTTCGGTGTTTTGAGTTTTATGTACTTGTTTCTTTTAATTTTGACAAACTTAAATTGACCTGAAACTAGGCTGGGATTTTTATTTCCCAGCATGCTTTGCTATGATGCTCAAAAGGGAGAGTAAATGCTCAAATGTTTTTTGTGTCATATTAATGTTAAGTGGGAGATTTAGTAGTGTTTAATGTTTTGTTATGCTATAGAGTTTCTGTTATGTTGGGTTTTTTGAGTCGCCATCATGGCTGGTGACGAGTGGAGCATGAGCTTGGTTTGAAAACAGTGTGTGTTAAATGTTTTAAGTTGCTGTACTCATTCCGCAAGTATTATGATATGCTAATGCTGTCAAAGCATTGTGTCACCAATTAGCAAGGTAGCACTTGTTGAATTAGCTGGTTAAATCTATCCAAGTTTCCACTACTAAAAAATACTGAAGCTGAGATTACATGGTAATTTTAAGTTGTGTATGAATGATCTTACTCAAATATTTCAAGTTAAGAGCAATTCAAATGTATGATTACAAAACAAAAATATGCAAGCTCTGCTTACTTAAACATTCAATTTGTTAACTTAAACGATTTGATGTACTGATTACCTCAAATTATTTGAGTTTTGCCAACTTTATTCAGGTTTACAGTGTATTTAACCAACTAGAAACTGCTCTTTCTGAGTGTTTGTTTCAAATTCAAACTTGCTTGCAAACCAGTTCCAATCTTTAATTTGTCTGTGAAAGGTCTTTTGGGAACATTTATACAAATGTAAATAAATTACTATATAAACCTAAATTCTAAATAAACTAATTCAAAAGATTGTTACATGACAAACCATTTGACATCCACATTCGCTGCACACAGAGCATCCAAGGTAAATTACCTATTCCTGATGTTTTATACATGTAAACATGTTTAAATCTCCGCTCCACGTCGTGCCTCACATCGCCCCTCAGCCGCTCCACTATAACACACGGCTGCACGGGGCTTATGGCTTCATTTTACCACAGTGATGCTGGGTTAGAGCATCACACTGTTTATATATATATATTTTGAAATGCCTTTATTGAATTAAACATTTTTCTCAACTCTATATCAGAGGCAACAGCTGCAACGAAAGGCAGAGGAAGAAAAACAGAAATCTCTGGAGATGCTGAATGCACTGAAGGAAGCAGATAATCTCTTCAGGGAAAAGCAACAACTTCAAGCTCAAAAACCTAAAGAAGAAGGAAAAGCACTCCAAGACAGCTACATACAAGAAAGGGTGGGTATTATTTTAATATGTTTTATTTTATGCATTGAACTCATAATTTCTCTCTAATGCAACACTGGTTTTGTAAAGGCTGAAAAACGTGCAAGGGATCTCCGTACGAGAAAAGAACAGAAAGACTTTGTGGCAAAGAACATCGCTCTCATCGTTGAGGAGGAAAACCAGTTCCAGAAATACGCCAAACAAGTCATCGAAGCCGCGGAGAAGGCCGAGAGAGACGCCTCCCCTCTCCTGAAGGACCAGCGGTCAGTGCGTGGAAATGGCGAGAGTGCGCAAGTGTTTTTTTCTTAATATCCAGTTCTCCTGTTGTTCACTATTTGACTCAAGGTAAGGCTATTTTCGATTCTCTGCTTATTTTTATTTTTACCTTCACACAAATCTGTATTTTATTTAGACGCGTTCCTACTTTAAATAACAGCCGTGTCTGAAAGTATTGCAGTTTTAATTTTATTGCACTTACGCCTGTGTGTTCAGATTACACAATTTTGACTCCTAAAATCCTCTTGTCATGTCGTGGATAGGAAACCAGTCATTGCGTGCCGTCTCACACACACATTCACTCGCACACACATACACACACACCCACCCACTCACTCACTCTCACACACACACACACACACACACACACACACACACACACACACACACACACACACACTCCTGTCTGCCTCGCTGCCTGCTGTGAGTTTGTTTGCTTCGGTGCTGTAAGCTCTGTCTTAGCCTCATATTTCTTTCTGTTTTGAACAATCATTTACTATCATTTCTAGTTGTTTATACTACTAAATACAGTTTACCCAACATCTCAGATTAACCTGACATCGCTAGCTTCCGTTATTAGCACAACACGCTAGTAATTCGCTAGCTTGTTAACGCGCCACCCGTGCGCTCAGTTATTTATTTATTTTATTTGAGTTCATCAAAAGCCCAGGTGAGTAAGAATCAGTCAACAAACACGGTTTGTTTGTTTGTTTATTTTGGATCCCCATTAGCTTCAGCATAAGCTAAAAGCTATTCTTCCTGGGGTCCTACAATCTACCATGTGACAATACAATTTATAACATCACATTACACACCCTACACACAAGACATTACATAACATTTGAAAATACATATTATACAATTTACGTCACTGATCACACAAATAATAAATAACTAATAAAAAAAATTTAAATAAAAAAAATCGCTACTCCAAATGAATCTATATCAAAAGTAAAATAACTAAGAACCCTATAACAATATCTCCTTAAATTAAATGAATATTAACTATTTAATTTCTTTGAAGGTAATATTTCTTGAGTGATGTTTTGAAACCATAAAGAGTGTTTTGTTGTTTAATAATATTTGGGAGAGAGTTCCATTCACACATCACTCTGTACCTGACTGAACGTTGAATTGATTTGGTTTTCACTATAGGTAAAATAAAACTACCTCCTACTGCATGCCTCGTTGGATAATGATGTAAATCAGTACTAAAAGATAGTTTTCTATATAAAGTAAAAGGTGTTTTGTTTGTTATAACATTATATAAAAATACCATTAGTGAATACACCAATCTATTTTTAACTTTGAACCATGATAGACTTTCATGCATTTTATCAACATTTGATCTAAACCCACATGATAAAGCCACACGTGCAGCTTTATTCTGAATCACTTGCAGTTTTTTTATATTAGTTGATGAAGTATTGGACCATACCACAGAGCAGTAATCAAGGTGTGAAAAAAACAAAGCAGAAAGTACTTGTTTAACGATCTGTGGTGTAAAATGTTTTGCACACCTTTTAATAACTGATAAAGTGTTGCCCATTTTAGTTAGCAGTTTCTGAACATGTCTGTCCCAACACAATCTATTATCAATCATCACTCCCAAAAGTTTAACCTCTTCTCTTTGCTCAACAGAATTTTGATCTATGCTGAGTTCAAGTTTCGGTTTGGAAAGTAAAGAAAAAGGTGTTCCAACCACTAAACAGATAGTTTTAGATACATTGAGAATCAGTTTATTACTCCTTATCCAATCCACCACTAACTGTAGCTCTCTTTGTAGTTCTATATTTAAATTACTAATATCAGTTCCTGCTAAATATATGGTGGAATCATCAGCAAACATTGAAATGCTTGCCTTATCTAAAACAGATGGAAGGTCATTGGTAAAAATTGTGTAGAGGAGCGGCCCAAGACAACTTCCTTGAGGCACGCCATGCTCCACAACCCTTACCTTTGAAAAACTTCCATTAAAGTAAACTAATTGTCTTCTATCTGACAAATAACTTTTCATCCATAATAATGCTGTTCGTGAAAAACCATAAGATTCCAGTTTTTTTAACAGTAAGTCGTGGTCAATTATATCAAATGCTGCAGTAAAATCAAGCATTACAACACCTATTATTTTCCTCTCCCCCATATCCTTTAACCCAGTGGTTCCCAATTCCAGTCCTCGTGACCCACTGCTCTGCACATTTTGTAGGTCTCTCTTATCTGACACACTCAGTTCAGTTCATGGAGTCTCTCCTAATGAGCTGATGATCTGGTTCAGGTGTGTTAAATAAGGGAGACATACAAAATGTGCAGAGCAGTGGGTCACGAGGACTGGAATTGGGAACCACTGCTTTAACCAATCATCAACCATCTGAGTCAGGGCAGTGGCTGTTGAGTGTTTTCCTCTATATGCATGCTGAAAAGTTGTAATTAAATCATTATTCATAAAATAAGACTGAATCTGTTCATAAACAATTCTTTCCATTATTTTATCGAGAATTGGTAATAAACTTATTGGTCTACTGTTTGACCCAGAGAAAGGCATTTTCTTATTTTTAGGTATTGGCACAACTTTACATATTTTCCATGCTTGCAAACATATATTATCCATAAAACACAAATTAATTACATGAGCAATAATAGGAGCAATGATTGCAACTATTGGCTGAAGCAACTTATATTCAAGGAAGTCAACACCAGGTGGTTTATTTTTACAATTCATCAGAAGTAATTCCACTTTAGAACTACTGACACTCTTGAATTTAAAGCTACATGTTTTATCTTCCATCATCTTATTTATCAGTGTATTTGATAAATCTGTCTAATATGACTGTGTAGTATTTTTAAATGTATTTATTTTATTTATTTATAAATTTTATTTATGAAATAGTCATTAAGATGATTCGCTATATCACTTGGTTTAGTAAAAAAATCACCTTCATGTACTAAATAAGCTGGAGTTGATTTATTATTTCCTCTTAATATATTATTCAGTGTATTCCATAATTGTTTACTATCATGTTTTATTTCTATAATTTTCTTAGTATAGTACAATTTCTTTTTCTTCTTATTTACCTTGGTTACAAAATTTCTAAATTTACAATATATTTGCCAGTCCGATTTGAATTTAGATTTAATTGCTGCTTGCTTAGCTAAATCTCGCTCTTTCATAAGATCTTTTAATTCTTGATCCAACCACGGGGTGTTCACATTTCGAACAGTAAACTTTTTTATTGGTGTATGGTTTTCTACAATTGTCATTAAAGTTTGATTAAAAAACTGAAATGCCTTCTCTGGATCCTTTTGTCGAATTACCTCTGACCAGTTTGCATTTCTGACATCATCTTCATATTGTAAATGATTGAATCGTCTAAATGACCTTTTCATTATTACTTTTGGACCCAATTTAGGAACTTTTGTTTTCCTCATAATTGCAATAAGATTGTGGTCACTAAAACCAACTGGCACTGATAAGCAATTTGAACAAACTTGTAGTCTATTTATAAACATGTGGTCGATACAGGAAGCTGATAGAGTGCCATCTCTTTTAATACATATTCTAGTCGGTTTATTAATTACCTGTGATAATCCACATGCTATTGCTGTGCTCATTAATTTGATTTTCCTAGGACAGTCAGCAGAATTCCAGTCTATGTTGAAATCACCCATTAAGTAAGTTTCCAAATTCAAACTGCTAATATGATCTAACATATCACATATTTTGTCCAAATATTCAATATTAGCATTTGGAGGTCTGTAACAGCACCCTATGAGCATTGGCTTAAGATGTTTCAGACTAACTTTTAACCAAATTACTTCAATACCAGAATACATTAAATCTGGCATCACTTGGACAGGTATATGATGTTGAATATGAATAGCAACTCCTCCTCCATATGTATTCCTATCATTCCTAAAAATGCTATATCCATTAATCATTAAAGTTGCATCATCGAATGTAGAGTCTACATGAGTTTCAGACACTGCCAATATGTGCAAATTATTTGGTTGCATTAAATCTGTTAATTCACTCAATTTATTTCTGAGACTACATATATTAATATGGGCAATTTTAAGACCTTTCTTTGGTAGTTTATGTAACATATTCAAAATCATATTTCTTCGGATTCATATTGTTAGATTCTATATCGTAGCAAAACAATTTACAAAAAACAACTAAATTAAACCACATATATACATTCAGACACATAAATTCAGACAAACAATTTTGTATTGCCACTCTAATTGTCAAGGTTGCAAATAAGTGAGCTGAACTCCTCTTGACTTCCATTTCCATAACATAATTATCAGCCTAATTCATACAAACAAATGTGTAATTTCTTACTAAGTTCTAAAATATTTTATCTGACACTTAATGCTAACAAATTAGGCAACACATTCACAGTCCTTATTGAAAGTACACAGCTGTATTTTAGTTTCCATTGTCTTTCTATTTAATAATTTGTTTTCCTCGAATTCCTGAATTTAGCCATTCAATAATAAATAAATCAAAAATATGTAATGTTATGGAATCAAATAATTATATCCTCAAGTTCATGTCCATATATCAATTCCCCACTCCTCGAAATGTATATCAGGCAGTTCTCAATTCAGTTCAATTCATCATACCTGCATCAGATGCACTAATTTCTGGTACGAAGTCCAATCAGTAGATTACTCCAGACAGCGTCGGTCCAATCACTTGATTATAGTAGATGTCTCCCGATTTTTGATCTTGGAAGTATTTTGTGTCTCCATTAAATGTTATAATCAGTGTCGCCGGATAAATCAAACCATGTTATCCTGCTTGATGTAGTTTCATTCTCAGATCTTTAAACTGTGCTCTTCTCTTGGACACGTCTGCTGTTAAATCCGGAAAGATTTTGACATTCATCCCTTTGAAATGTAGGACTTTTTCTTGCTTTGCTATTTGTAAAATAGCCTCTTTCGCCGCATACCTCTGCATCCTGACGATCATCGGTCTCGTACCATGTTTTGTAACAGGCCCCACTCTGTGCGCAATTTCCACTTCAGGTTTACAAAGCAGTTTATCTTTAAATACATCATTGAAGAGGGACTCCATGAATTCTGTGGGTTTTCCTTTTTCCATATCCTTGTCGAGGCCAAATACTCGGAGGTTAAATCTTCGGCTGTGACTCTCCAACTTTTCAGTTTTGTCTCTCAGTTCTTTGTTTTCTTTCTGGAGAGCTTTACACACACGCTCCGCTTCATTCATTCTGTCGTGCATGCCGGACAAACCCGACTCCACATCAACAAGTTTATCTTTGCAATCCTTCAGTCCAAGTTTTAGTACATCAAACTGAGGTTGTAATTTATTCATTGCCTCGTTTATTTCTTCCTTTATTATTGCACGGATCAAAGCAGCTAACTCAGCTTTATTCACCTGCGCAGCGTCGCTTTCCATTTCACTCTCAGCTGATCCTCTCCCAGCTGGAACAGGTGAGGTAACAATAGGGTTAGAGATAACCTGCGGTGCTTTTTTCCTCGGCATCCAGTGATCTTTTTCCTCGTCTTTACTGGACTGATTTTCCTTTACATCAATAAAGAGAAAACTTTGGAATCTTTAATTATTTTAGGAGTTCAGCGTCCTTGGTGTTCCACGCTCTCACTGTCTGCAACCGGACATGACGTTGAAACACGGTGACGGTGAGTAATGTCTTGTCCTGTTATTGTCACCTGCACTTCATGTCACATGTTTAGCATAGCCTTCTCTGTTGGCAATATTGGATATATATGTGATAAATGCAAGGAGTCAGTTAGGCTGACGGAGAAGATTTCAGAACTAGAGACACGCATCCAAACATTAAACTGAGGATAGTAAGAGTGCTAGAGCTTTAGATACTATTTTGGATGCGCCTAGCATAGTGAACTCTTTACATGATGTGGTTCCGGCTGAGTTGGTGCCCTGAGTTGGAGAATTCTGTTGATTGTGCCCTAGTAATTGCTGGGAGCCAGAGCACCTGACATCAAAGCAAATTTAAAAGTGCTGGCTAATGCTAATCGTAAATTCTCTAAGATCATTATTCATGTCGGCACTAATGATGTTCGACTCTGCCAGTCAGAGATCACCAAAATTAGTATTAAAGAGGTGTGTGAACTCGCAAGTACGATGTCAAGCACTGTAATTTGCTCTGGCCTCCTTCCTGTTCGCAGGAGTGATAAGATAGTTAGTAGATTATCCTCACTCAATGGCTGGCTGTTGAGATGGTGTCCGCATAATAATATAGAATTCATAGACAATTGGAAAAGTTTTTGGGCCAGACCTGACCTGTTGAAAAGAGATGGTATTCATCCCTCCTGGGATGGTGCTGCTCTTCTCTCTAGTAATATGGCTCATAGTCTTAGAGCTCAAACATGACAATCTGGGGCTTAGGTCAGGAAGCAGACAGACTGGCTAAACCGACCGTCTGCTAGCTGTCTCACGTCACCAAGATAAGATAAATCCAGTCACATAGAGCCTCTTTCACCTAGATATCATCATATAGACACTGTGTCTGTTCCCCAAATTAGGACATACAAAAAACTCCCAGGTTAAAAATTTAATTGATGTTCAACAAATAAAAAACAGATATAATACAGACGAGCAAATGATAAAGCTTGGGTTGCTGAATATTAGATCCCTTACTCCAAAAGCACTTATTGTTAATGATATGATTACTGACTATAACCTAGATATGCTGTGTATGACAGAAACCTGGCTAAACCAAACGATTACATTACTTTAAATGAGTCCACCCCGCAAGATTACTGTTATAAACATGAACCTCGTCTGAAAGGCAAAGGGGGAGGTGTTGCTGTAATTTATAGTAATATTTTCAAAACCACTAAGAAATCTAGTTTTAAATATACTTCTTTTGAAGTGTTGGTGCTTAATGTAAAAATATATAGTGCAAACGATAAATCACGTTTGAGATTTGTGCTGGCTACTGTATACAGGCTACCAGGGCACCATACAGACTTTATCAAAGAATTTGCAGACTTTCTATCAGAGTTAGTTCTGGCTGCAGATAAAGTCATAATTGTTGGTGATTTTAATATACATGCAGATAAAGAAAAAGATGCATTGGGACTGGCATTTAAAGACATTTCTGAACTCTATTGGAGTTAGACAACACGTGTCAGGACCTACTCATTGTCGTAATCATACCCTAGATCTAATTTTATCACATGGAATAGATGTTGATGCCGTTGAAATTCTGTAGCAGAGCGATGACATCTCAGATCATTATCAAGTCTCGTGTAAACTTAATTTAGCCAAGGCTGCAAAGCCGACTCCGTGTTACAAATATGTTAGACCTATCACTTCTGCCACTAAAGATTGCTTTATCAATAATCTTCCTAATCAGTTTCATCATATCAGCATCCCGGATAGCTTAGAAGAACTAGATATTGCAACAGAAACTTTTAACTCTCTCTTTTCCAGCACTTTAGACACAGTTGCTCCTTTGCGCTTAAAGAAGATTAAAGAAAATAGTCCAACGCCGTGGTACAACGAGCACACTCAGGCCCTTAAGAGAGCAGCCAGAAACATGGAGCGTTGCTGGAAGAAAACTAAACTAGAGGTATTTCGCATTTCATGGAAGGAGAGCTCGATTACTTACAGAGAGGCCTTAAAAGCTGCTAGATCTGCTTATTTTTCAACCCTATTAGAAGAAAATAAACTAAACCCTAGGTATTTATTTGAAACAGTGGCTAAACTAACGAAAAAAAAAGCTCCAAGCCCAGAGGTTTCCAAGCAACACAGCAGTAATGACTTTATGAACTTCTTTACTTATAAGATTGATAATATCAGGGAGAAAATTATAACTATGCAACCGTCTACTACAGTATCACATCAGGCAGTGCATTGTAGTAGCCTGGCTAACGTCAGACCACTTTCTCTTTGAGACGTGGTCTGGATACTACATGTTCATTTTCTCGTATTTGAGGCGTGGTTTACGAATGCCCAGAGCCGTTTATTGGGCGCTACAAATGTCTATCAAATGCGCCTGTACGTAGCTTATAGCCAATCGTTTCAAATTATACCAGATGACGTAAGTAGATCGACAGATATTCAACGAAGAAGACGACGATGGGTCAGAGATTTATGTGTACACCAGAGAGTCCTGCACGGGTCCGATTTTGTAAATCCGCACCTGACCCGTTTTCCAACAGCAGCACTAATAAAAATCTGCACCGACCCGCTTAAAATAGAACCGACACCCGACCCGCACCCGAAATAAAATCAGTTTAGACTATCACATTATAGACACTTACAAAAATGTTTATTGCCAGGTCATACAGAAGTTATTACACGACAATTAACACAAGGACAACTTCAGCCGAAGCTGTCAAAAGGCCGATACATGAAGAACATGGCTAACGTTACCACACAAATCGAACAGACGCGGCTACACCACTATATGCCACGCAATTTCGTCTAGCCTACATCTGACAATTTTGGGTTCAAACACGCCCTGCACACCACACATACTAACAGTGTTAAATATGAAAAATACAGTTCGATAGAACTGCTTTGTTACCACAGTTTCTGCGTGCTTCCTCAGGGATGAAGTTCCACATTTGCGGCTATCCAACACGAAAATGTTTGCAGCAAAGCTTTTTACAATATTTTCTTCAGATAACTCCAAATTTCTCCCACACACTGGACTTGATTTTTGATGACGTATTGTCGACAACTTTACAATCTCCACTAGCTATTATTTTCTTCAACTCCTCAGCATCCATCTCGACGACTGCAAGCAGATCGCGCGCGGTTATGATGAATTTTTAAAAGTGGAAGTAGCCTAGGTAATGTTATAGATCCTGGGAGGGGTGGCGCGTCGGCACAAATAAACTGATGTGGATTTTAAATTATTTTATCAACTTGAAATACAGGCATATTTTTGTAGATGTGTTTGCTTGCTAAACTAAATATGCATATATTTTTACGTCTGTCATGTTGGATCCATAGATAAACAAACTGCTTCGGTGTGTCGCATATACTTCGTCATCATCTTGCTGCTCCCTCCCCGTTCTGTGATTGGTTCCCTATTTCAGGGGAAAAATTAGCCCATGGTAGCCAGACTACCTTGCAGCGTAAATAAAATCGCGCTGCTCAAGGCAGTATGGGGAAACCCAGGCTAGCATTGTAGTCTTCCTGAGGAAAAATTTGATTCATTTATTGCTATAGGAGAGGAAGAATTTACTAAACTTGTTAAAGCATCTAAATCGACAACATGTATGTTAGACCCTATACCGACTAAGCTACTGAAAGAGATGCTTCCAGAGGTCATAGATCCTCTTCTTAATATCATTAATTCATCTTTGTCTCTAGGATACGTACCAAAAACCTTTAAGCTGTCTATGATTAAACCGCTTGTTAAAAAAACGCAACTTGATCCTACAGAATTAGTAAATTACAGGCCGATCTCGAATCTACCCTTTCTGTCAAAGATATTAGAAAAGGCAGTATCCTCACAACTATGTTCCTTTCTAGAAAGAAATGATATCTGCGAGGATTTTCAGTCAGGATTTAGACCGTACCATTGTACCGAAACAGCTCTCATTAGAGTCACAAATGATCTGCTCCTATCATCCGATCGTGGTTGTGTCTCTCTATTAGTGTTACTCGATCTTAGTGCTGCATTTGACACTATTGACCACAACATTCTTTTAAATAGACTCGAAAATTATGTTGGCATTAGTGGAATTGCACTAGCATGGTTTTAATCATACTTATCTGACCGTTATCAGTTTGTAGCAGTAAATGAAGAGATGTCTCATAGATCACAAGTTCAGTATGGCGTACCACAAGGCTCAGTACTAAGACCGTTGCTGTTCACTCTGTACATGCTACCCTTAGGAGATATCATGAGGAAGCATGGAATTAGCTTTCACTGTTATGCTGACGATACTCAGCTGTATATTTCTTCAAAACCAAACTGAAGAATAACAAATTTTAAGAATCTATTTCAGATATGCTTCCTTACATAACATCACGGTGAAGAATACTGATTTTAGCTTTTAAGGTTAAGATCTCAGCAAAGTTGCAATTCCTGTTCTCTCCTTATTGTCTTTAATGGCTCTTGGAGTCCCAGTTTCACTCAGACTGATGGGATTAGCACACGAATGAATCTCACCTTTTGTTCTGCAAATGGCTTTCGGAGCCCACATGGTGTCACAGTTCTGTTCTGTTTGAGTGTTTTTGTCACTGGTCACATGTCTTCCTTTGTTCTGTTTTCCCGCCACTCCTTGGTTTCCATGGTTACCCTCATTAGTTCATTTGTATCACCTGGTTCCTCGTTAGTCTTGTCAGCTGTGTCTTGTTTCCCTGATCTGTTCTCCCCTGTATTTAAGCCCTGAGTGTTTCAGTCTTCACTTGTCGGTCAATGTTGAATGTTAGGTTTTCTGTATTTTGAGCACACGCTCCCCTTTTTGTTTGTATTTGTTTAATATTGAGAATTAAAACCTTGGAATTCATGATCTTTGAGTTTGCCTCCTACTTCATCCACTCAAGAAGCCTGACAGATTGACCGACCTAAAAAAAATAAAGAGAATATGGGGAGATTGATTGCGGGGATCCTCTGGCCCCGAGCTCGTAAGCTGGTGTCGAACAGTGCAGACCTGGCTTTGAAGATGTTCGACCCAGCCTTCATGTCAGTCAGAAAAGCCATTGAACACGCCGGTCCAGCCGAGCCTGCACTTCACGCCAGTCCAGCCGAGCCTGCACTTCACGCCAGTCCAGCCGAGCCTGCACTTCACGCCAGTCCAGCCGAGCCTGCACTTCACGCCAGTCCAGCCGAGCCTGCACTTCACGCCAGTCCAGCCGAGCCTGCACTTCACGCCAGTCCAGCCGAGCCTGCACTTCACGCCAGATCTGCCGAAGCCAAGGCAGTATGCGTCATGCCCGCCGCCCCTGAGACTGTGAGCGTTATGCCTGCTGCGCCTGTGACAGACAGCGTCATGCCCGCAGAGCTTTTGTTTTCTTTTATTCCGTCGACCCTGAAGCTCCCTTCACCGCTGGTTCCGTCCAGCTCAAAGCCTTCACCGCTGGTTCCGCCCAGCTCAGAGCCCTCTTTGCCGCTGGTTCCGCCCAGCTCAGAGCCCTCTTCGCCGCTGGTTCCGCCCAGCTCAGAGCCCTCTTCGCCGCTGGTTCCGCCCAGCTCAGAGCCCTCTTCGCCGCTGGTTCCGCCCAGCTCAGAGCCCTCTTCGCCGCTGGTTCCGCCCAGCTCAGAGCCCTCTTCGCAGCTGGTTCCGCCCAGCTCAGAGCCCTCTTCGCCGCTGGTTCCGCCCAGCTCAGAGCCCTCTTCGCCGCTGGTTCCGCCCAGCTCAGAGCCCTCTTCGCCGCTGGTCCTGCCCAGCTCAGAGCCCTCTTCGCCGCTGGTCCTGCCCAGCTCAGAGCCCTCTTCGCAGCTGGTTCCGCCCAGCTCAGAGCCCTCTTCGCCGCTGGTTCCGCCCAGCTCAGAGCCCTCTTCGCCGCTGGTTCCGCCCAGCTCAGAGCCCTCTTCGCCGCTGGTTCCGCCCAGCTCAGAGCCCTCTTCGCCGCTGGTCCTGCCCAGCTCAGAGCCCTCTTCGCCGCTGGTCCTGCCCAGCTCAGAGCCCTCTTCGCCGCTGGTCCTGCCCAGCTCAGAGCCCTCTTCGCCGCTGGTCCTGCCCAGCTCAGAGCCCTCTTCGCCGCTGGTCCTGCCCAGCTCAGAGCCCTCTTCGCCGCTGGTCCTGCCCAGCTCAGAGCCCTCTTCGCCGCTGGTCCTGCCCAGCTCAGAGCCCTCTTCGCCGCTGGTCCTGCCCAGCTCAGAGCCTTCTTCGCCGCTGTCCAGCTCAGAGCCCTCTTCACCGCTGGTCCTGCCCAGCTCAGAGCCCTCTTCGCCGCTGGTCCTGCCCAGCTCAGAGCCTTCTTCGCCGCTGTCCAGCTCAGAGCCTTCTTCGCCGCTGGTCCTGTCCAGCACAAAGCCCTCATTGCTGGATTTGCCCAGCACAAAGCCCTCATCGCTGGATTTGCCCAGCACAAAGCCCTCATCGTTGGATCTGCCCAGCACAAAGCCCTCGTCGCTGGATCTGCCCAGCACCGAGCCCTCGTCGCTGGATCTGCCCAGCACCGAGCCCTCATCGCTGCCCTGCACCGAGCCCTCTCTGGTACCCGGGACTTTTCCCAAGTATTTTTTGGGGGGGGGCCATAGGGCTCCGTCCTGGCCACTCGAGGGGCCATGGCCACCTGAGGGGTCTTCACCACCATGGCCACCTGAAGGGTCTTCACCACCATGGCCACCTGAAGGGTCTTCTCCGCCGTGGCCACCTGAAGGGTCTTCACCACCATGGCCACCCGAAGGGTCTTCTCCGCCATGGCCACCCGAAGGGTCTTCTCCGCCATGGCCACCCGAAGGGTCTTCTCCGCCATGGCCACCCGAAGGGTCTTCTCCGCCATGGCCACCCGAAGGGTCTTCTCCGCCATGGCCACCCGAAGGGTCTTCTCCGCCGTGGCCACCCGAGGGGTCTTTACCGCCGTGGCCACCCGAGGGGTCGTCTCCGCCGTGGCCACCCGAGGGGTCGTCTCCGCCAGGGCCACCCGAAGGGTCCGCACCGCCATGGCCGCCCGAGGGGTTGTCTCCGCCATGGCCGCCCGAAGGGTCCGCACCGCCATGGCCGCCCGAAGGGTCCGCACCGCCATGGCCACCCAAGGGGTCTTCTCCGCCATGGCCGCCTGAAAGGCTGTCTTCGCCCTGGTCACCTGAACTGCCAGCTCCGCCCTGGAGGCTCCCTGTCCTGCCAAGCCACGCCCTTGTCAGCCTCCAGGGCGCCCACCCTCCCACCCTATTTGTTGGTCTGTCTACGGCGCGAGGACGCGCCTACCGGGAGGGGGGAATTATGTCACAGTTCTGTTCTGTTTGAGTGTTTTTGTCACTGGTCACATGTCTTCCTTTGTTCTGTTTTCCCGCCACTCCTTGGTTTCCATGGTTACCCTCATTAGTTCATTTGTATCACCTGGTTCCTCGTTAGTCTTGTCAGCTGTGTCTTGTTTCCCTGATCTGTTCTCCCCTGTATTTAAGCCCTGAGTGTTTCAGTCTTCACTTGTCGGTCAATGTTGAATGTTAGGTTTTCTGTATTTTGAGCACACGCTCCCCTTTTTGTTTGTATTTGTTTAATATTGAGAATTAAAACCTTGGAATTCATGATCTTTGAGTTTGCCTCCTACTTCATCCACTCAAGAAGCCTGACACATGGCTCTTGTAGCCTTATGCTGATTGAATTAGGATTGGCCAGACCCTCAGTCTAGGGTGTTACCTAAACCTGTTACATGCTTTGTTTTAATTTGTCTCCACCTTCAAAAGTCCCTCCTCCTAAAATGCCTTTAAGACACCATGTACAGTTATGTACTTTAGATTATGTTGGATTCCTGCAGCCACGTCAACGCGAAGTCCTCAATAAAGAATAACTTTGTTTGAACGTGATCCCCAACGTCTCCTGTAGGGTTGGGCGATATATCGCATGACATTGTTAGGCGCATCTCGTCAGTAAAGCCGGTTCTTTGATTAGTAGTAAATCGCCATCACCTGCTTTCAGATGGAGCGGCATTCACTACAAAGAGCCGTAGTTAACTGACGAGCTGAGCCATATCGTATTAATTATCGCAGGCGATACGTCTGGTGAATGCCGCTCCATCTGATAGCAGGTGATGGCGATTTACTACTAATCAAGGAACCGGCTTTACTGACGAGATGCGCCTAACAATGTCATGAGATATATTGCCCAACCCTAGTCTCCTGGTCTGCTTTGAAGAAAGAAAAACTTTACAACACCTAACGAAACTTTCTAATTCACAAAATTAACGGAATGCATAGCTGATATAAAGACTTGGATGACTAGTAATTTCCTACTTCTTAACTCTGAATAAACAGATTCTAATTATTGGACAAAAAAACTTCCTCACGTAATAATCTAGAATACTGTCTAACACTTGATGGCTGCTCTGTTAAGTCTTCGTCGTCGTTTAGGAACCTGGGTGTGCTCTTTGATACCAATCTTTCATTTGAAAGTCACGTGTCTAGTATCTGTCAAACCGCATTTTTCCATCTTAAAAATATATCTAAATTACGTCCAGTGCTTTAAGTGGGCCGGTACGCGCCGGTACTCAGTACCGCCACTTCCAAATATAGCTCTTGAGCGTACCGCCACCTGTCTGTGCGCCCAGAACGTGCTTTTAGCGTACCGGTACGCTCGTTTGCACATCTGTTTTAATCCTTTGTCTGCGCTGCCGCTTTACTTCACAATGCACGCTTCCTCCTTGTTTATACTTTCGCCTGGCTCCGCAGCGCGAGTCTCCGCAGACTGCGCGCGCAATCCGCGCACCTCCCCAAACGGACGAGGCGTTTATACTTGACACGCTCGCCGTTGTACTATTCTTTGAAACGATAGAGGCGACTCGAGTAATTGTCCTCTAAACCATCAGGAATCAGCGGTGAGAAGATGAAAGCTATACACACGTGACACTGTTTATTTTAGTACACCACCACCAATAACACACTACAAACAGAATCGTGTAAAACCCAGTAAACCCTGAGATTATTACTCGTGACAATAAAACAAAATATATGGATATGAGAATGTGTATACAAAATAAATTAACAATATCTTATATTTTCTAATTTCACTAAATATTTCATTAAGTTTCGTGAAGATCTTTACTAAACATGGACCTTTATGTTCATTAAAAATACTTTTTATGCTATTGTATGCTCATTTTTTAAATGTAAGCAACTAATTTAGACTTGCAAACTGGATGCCGGTGTGGTGAGAAGTTATTTATGTTCAGAAGCTCTTTCTACAGTAGCTCTTTCTAAGGGTATTTTTTCAATACCATTTTGCACATTTTATGTATGTTCAGTAGCTCTTTCTAGCTCAAACAAATCCACAAACTAATAAAAGGATTTATTATTTTTTATAAGGTCGTCTGTTGACTGCTGTATATAAAACCCCTTCAGTTGTTGTTACCTCAGGGGAGGAGGGGAGTCAGCAAAAAAAAAAAAAAATTTTATAGAGTACCGGCACCTCTTTTGGGCCACTTAAAGCACTGATTACGTCATATGCTCTCATTGACAAATACGGAACAATTAGTTCATGCGTTCATCAAGGTTCGATTATTGTAATGCTCTATTGGGTGGTTGCCCTGCACGCTTAATAAACAAACTACAGCTGGTCCAAAACGCAGCAGCTCGAGTTCTTACCAGAACCAGGAAGTATGACCATATTAGCCCGGTTCTGTCAACACTGCACTGGCTCCCTAAACATCGCATCAATTTTAAAATATTGGTGATTACTTACAAAGCACTAAATGGTTTAGCTCCGCAGAACTTGAGCGAGCTCTTAACGCATTATAGTCCTTCACGTCTGTTGCGATCTCAAAACTCCAGTTGATAATACCTAGAATATCAAAATCGACTGCAGGCGGTAGATCCTTCTCCTATTTAGCACCAAAACTCTGGAACAGTCTTCCTAACATTGTCCGGGAAGCAGACACACTCTGTCAGTTCAAAGCTAGACTAAAAACACATCTCTTTAACCTAGCATTCACATAACACTTTATAGACTTCTTTAATTCAATGTTAGACTGCATAGATTAGGTCAGCCGGAACCGGGAACACTTCCCATAAATCCTGATGTACTCGTTACATCATAAGAAGAATGGCATCTAAACTAATTTTAGTGTCTTTGTTTATCCCGAGGTTTTCCCGCAGCCTGTCGGATCCAGGCCGTATCCAGATCTGACGAAGGACCTTCGCCTGGACCCGATGACAACACAGTGCTGAAGTGCCAACTAGTCTCTCCCTATGGAGGATCCCTTTACCACTCTACAGATAAAGCGTTGTCAGGAACCCTAACCCCGAAGTGACAAAATAAAATTTAATTCTGTATAAAAATGTATAAGGAAAGACCAGTACTTTGTTTAGGCTTGATCTGTAGGGAATTACAAACCTGCGCACATATATTCAAACGCACATAACTATAGAACCAATTCTTAATGCGCATGTGAGCGCCATCAGCGTTTATCACAGGTTTGTGTTTAAAGTCTGTGTAGAGGGAATGGTGTCGTCTTAGCGGCCCCTAATTTAATAACAAATGATCGTTACGACGGAAGCGAATCAATAAAACTAACTTTAGCTGGAAAATAACTTTATTAAAGAACCACTATAAAGCCAAAACAATCTGTATTACCTTAAATTATACGTTTATCTCTGTAAAGCCGCTTTGAAACAACCTTCATTGTTAAAAGCGCTATATAAATGAAGATGACTTGACACACACACACTAGCACTCACATACTCACTCACTCACTCACTCACTCACTCACTCACTCACTCACTCACTCACTCACTCACTCACTCACTCACTCACTCACACTCACTCACTCACTCACTCACTCACTCAAAATAGAAAGTGGCTGTAAGAAAATAGCTAACGAATTGAAAATCCCCATTTTGACCATCAGGGCAATAATTAAGAAGTTCCAATCAACTAAAGATGTTACAAATCTGCCAGGAAGAGGACGTGTGTCTATATTGTCTTAATGCACGGTGAGGATGAAAGTTTGAGTGGCCAAAGACTCTCCAAGGGTCACAGACGGAGAACTGCAGAGATTACTGGAGTCTTGGGGTCAGACAGCCTAAAAAAAATTATCAAACAACCCCTCCATTCCCACATGTTGTTTGGGAGGGTTTCAAGAAAAATCTTCCTCGCTCCTCCAAAAATAAACTCCAGCGTATTCAGTTGTCAGACACGACTGGAACTTCAAAAGGGACCGGATTCTGTGGTCAGATGAAACAAAAAAAGGGCTTTTTGGCAGCAAACCCACCAGATGTGTTTGGTGCAAACAGGTATAAAAAGTACCCCATGTCCACGGTTAAATACACTGCTGGATCTTATATGTTGTGGGCCTATTTTTTTGCTGGAGGTCCTGGACATCTTGTTCAGATACATCGTATTATGGATTCTAGCAAAAACCAACAGATAAAAAATCAAAACCTCTTTGCCTCTGCTAGAAATCTTATAATGGGCCGTGGTTGGATTTTCCATCAGGACAACGGTCCAAAACAAACATCAAAATCAACACAAAAATGGTTAACTGAGCACAAAATGAAGCTTCTTCCATGACCGTCCCAGTCCCCTAAACTGAACCCTATAGAAGATGAGTGTGCTGAACTGAAGAGAAGAAGCACCAACATGAACTTGTGAATCTGAAGGATCTGGAGAGATTCTGTATGGAGGAATGGTCTCTGATCTCTTGTCAGTTATTCTCCAAACTCATCAGGCATTATAGAAGAAGACTCAGAGCAGTTATCTTGGCAAAAGGAGGTTGCAAAAAGTATTTAATAACAGGGAGCCAATAATTATGGCCAGCGTGTTTTGGAGAAAAGCATTTATTTTATAATGTGATTTCCCCCCCACTTTCAATTCTTTTACTTCAATGAAAGGTTAGATTTTTGCGAATTTTTTTAATGAAAGATCAAAAGGATAAACAATGCAGATTTATTTTTTACAGCCATTTTTGATCATATTTACCAGGGGTGCCATTAATTCTGACCACCACTGTATCTATCTATCTATCTATATATATATCTATATCTATATATATATATCTATATATATATACACTCACCTAAAGGATTATTAGGAACACCTGTTCAATTTCTCATTAATGCAATTATCTAATCAACCAATCACATGGCAGTTGCTTCAATGCATTTAGGGGTGTGGTCCTGGTCAAGACAATCTCCTGAACTCCAAACTGAATGTCAGAATGGGAAAGAAAGGTGATTTAAGCAATTTTGAGCGTGGCATGGTTGTTGGTGCCAGACGGGCCGGTCTGAGTATTTCACAATCTACTCAGTTACTGGGATTTTCACCCACAACCATTTCTAGGGTTTACAAAGAATGGTGTGAAAAGGGAAAAACATCCAGTATGC
The DNA here is from genome assembly GCF_951802725.1 of Rutilus rutilus. NCBI lineage: Eukaryota > Metazoa > Chordata > Actinopteri > Cypriniformes > Leuciscidae > Rutilus > Rutilus rutilus. The sequence continues at coordinate 17,830 of NC_140210.1, read as the reverse complement.
GGCAGTCCTGTGGGCGAAAATACCTTGTTGATGCTAGAGGTCAGAGGAGAATGGGCCGACTGATTCAAGCTGATAGAAGAGCAACTTTGACTGAAATAACCACTCGTTACAACCGAGGTATGCAGCAAAGCATTTGTGAAGCCACAACACGCACAACCTTGAGGCGGATGGGCTACAACAGCAGAAGACCCCACCGGGTACCACTCATCTCCACTACAAATAGGAAAAAGAGGCTACAATTTGCACGAGCTCACCAAAATTGGACAGTTGAAGACTGGAAAAATGTTGCCTGGTCTGATGAGTCTCGATTTCTGTTGAGACATTCAGATGGTACAGTCAGAATTTGGCGTAAACAGAATGAGAACATGGATCCATCATGCCTTGTTACCACTGTGCAGGCTGGTGGTGGTGGTGTAATGGTGTTGGGGATGTTTTCTTGGCACACTTTAGGCCCCTTAGTGCCAATTGGGCATCGTTTAAATGCCACGGCCTACCTGAGCATTGTTTCTGACCATGTCCATCCCTTTATGACCACCATGTACCCATCCTCTGATGGCTACTTCCAGCAGGATAATGCACCATGTCACAAAGCTCGAATCATTTCAAATTGGTTTCTTGAACATGACAATGAGTTCACTGTACTAAAATGGCCCCCACAGTCACCATATCTCAACCCAATAGAGCATCTTTGGGATGTGGTGGAACGGGAGCTTCGTGCCCTGGATGTGCATCCCACAAATCTCCATCAACTGCAAGATGCTATCCTATCAATATGGGCCAACATTTCTAAAGAATGCTTTCAGCACCTTGTTGAATCAATGCCACGTAGAATTAAGGCAGTTCTGAAGGCGAAAGGGGGTCAAACACAGTATTAGTATGGTGTTCCTAATAATCCTTTAGGTGAGTGTATATAGATAGATAGATATATATATATATATACAGTATATATATATATATATATATATATATATATATATATATGATAAACAAGATAACTATAATGCCAATCTGCAAAACAAAAACCATGGTTTCTGGATAAAATCTATTATTTAAGGGATTTTAAGGAATAAACAAATCCCCTTTTAAATCCAATATGGGATTAAATTTTAGTGATTTTTTTTGTTTGTTTGTCTCAGTTGAAAGGTATCAGGTCTGATGATAAAAGGCAACGCCTGGGCGAATGGATTTTGCAAGTGTTGTGGAAATGGCAGGTAAGGGAAAGTTACAAAGCGGAACAAATGCGGACGTCATCATCGGAACGTCATCGGAACGTCCACCCGGGAACGTCACAAAGCGACCTAATGGGGACCGTATAATGAGGGACCCTATAGGCTAATGATGAGAACATTTCTTGCAATTATGACTTAACATCTTGTAATAGTGCGAAAATTTCTAGTAGCCTAATAATGAGAAACTTTCGTAATAATGACTTCCCTAATCCCTGCAAACGGGACATCCCCCGAACGTTTCGAACGTCCCCTGTTTGTAGGGAAGTCATTATTAGCCTACATTTCACATTTCTGCTTACTATGATATTTATATAGGCTAGCCTATAGGGCATCTGGTGTGAGGTTAGGGGTATTGCGTAAAGGTGTTAACTCCCTCAAGTGACGAGTTCATACTGCGGTGAATTCCCGCTTCCATTTACTTCATACAGGCTGCATTCGAAACCGCATACTCACTGAGTAGGTACTTAATTTAAATGGGTACTTACTTAACGAGCACTAAAAGAGTAGGTACTTTTAGGTACATCATCTGCCATGTTGACGTTATTATGTGACCTACGAGGTTATCACAAGCGCAACAACTTAAAAGATATGAGCGACATGTTTAATTCATCTATCTGTAAATATCTTGATATTGACGAAATTTGCTCATTTTGTGTCTTGTTGAAGAAACAGCTGCCCATTTATTTTGTGAATACATTTAGGGTTGATTTAAATTCTTATATTTTAAACCCTACTAATGTGACCCAGTTTTATCCTTATAACAATATTATTTTTATTATTTTATTGAACATGTTGTTAATTTCTTTATTTTATCCACAATTTTTCACCCACAAGCAAAAGTGGCTTAAATCTCCTTTGTTTCCCTCTCCTTTTTGTTGAATTTACCCCTCGTTTCATTCCTCAGGCTTATAAATAACAAATAACAACAAAAAAATCTTTTTTTTATGTATTATGATGAATTATTTAAAGATATTTAACCTTGTCATTGTTCTTTTTTCCTGTGTAAAAAATCTCATATTATGATTTATGCAAAGCCATTTTATTTATATATATATATCTATCTTTTTTTTTTCTTTTTTTTTTTTTGTCATTATGATTGTTCATTGTTAAATATACAACCATGGTATTTTTCCCTGATCTTTTATGTAACGAAGTTTGGCAGCCCTACCTAGAATGGTTTTCCAAAGCGTTTGTAATGTCTGCAAAAAGGAAACAGGTGGCTGCTCGAAGATCTCACCTTTGGAGAAAACTGTTGATTTTATATTTATGATAAATGCTGACCAATACGTAATTATATTACCTTTGTTTTACTGAAAATTATATAATTTAATAAAACAAGCAAAATGTAATTTGTTTTGTCATATGACAGAGCTATGCATGAATACACTCTAGATAAATGCAGTGAAAACATTTACATTTTCAGTCAAGCAATGAATTAATGTATTAATTAAATAATTGTATTTTATTTACTGACAACAATAAGAAACGAATAAATTAGTAAAAGAACAAATGAAAGTTACCATATGAAGGTAATATAATGCCTTAAAGAATCACATGCGCAGGGTAAGATTTGTGAAAGTGTGCATAAAGCGTAAATTAAATTTGCATGCGCAAGAGAAGATTTGTAAAGGTGTAAATCGGGTTTCAAGCGTAAGAAAAAGAAATCTGCAACATTTTACTGGTTTTCGTAAGTGTAATTCATGTATTGTGAAACTGCAGCTTCACACTTACGCAAAATAAATATGATCTGTATTCTTCTGACTTCCATTTTTCCGCGCGTACACTTTTGGCACGTTTATTTCGCCGAAATACGGCCAAAATCATTGCAAGCCTGTGAACAGTGATTTGCAACCGAAAACAACAGTTTAAAGAACTGCAAAACGGACTGAAAGTATAAAACCAATCTTGTATGCGTAAGAAATAAACTGTTTCAAATGTCTAATTGACCTGTTGTGTGTGTAGGGTAAATGCTCCCAAAATAACCCGATTTGCACAGTTCAGTCTTTCTGCGCTTACAGTTTTGGCACGATTCTCTCACTCAATGAGTTTTGCAAGCGCGAAGAGGAGGGTGGGTCCACCTTCTTCATGTAGCCAATCAAATGAGCTACTCACTGACTCTCGATTTACTCTTATCTGATTGGTTCAATGCATTTATTGACGGACGCCAGAAGAGAAGACAGTCCTTCCTGACATTCTGATTTGGCTCAGCAACGTCCTCGCCACTGGAATGGTACTTTTAACGCGCACACACAAATATATAATAATAAATATAAAATAGGCCTATATTTAAACCCTTCAGAAGTTGTGTACCATTAAGCCAACTCCTGTGTGTTCATACTGAATTCATATCACGTACTCAAGCTGGTGCTAAGTAAGAAAAACAGATTCGATTGGTTTGGCATTTAATCTGCTTAGACCTTTGAGCTGATGCCAACTTAAAGTTTGTCTCAACAAACTTTTTTTTCTAGTTTAATGTTGTGCTTCTTTGAATAAAATGTTTAATTTTCAAAAATCTGAAAAAATCTGACTTTAGACATTTTTATTTATCCTTAATTTGTTGAAATTACATTAGGTTACCACCAGTAAACAAGTATTTGAGCGTCACCCCACCCTTGTCATACCAAGACCTGAAGTTTGCATCCATCATTCCTGGTTGAAAATCTGGGTTTATTTAAAATTGGGGAAAATACAGAGGTGACTTTAGATCTACACCTAAACACCTAAATAACCACCATGCCCTTAGTGTGTTTAAAGCAGTAGGATTAGCACAACTTTCTTTAATGGCCTTAAAACGTTAAAAGAACAACAGGTCTTGTAATGGGTATTTTGATTAACTTGTTTCAATATCTAACCATACAGAGGAGACACCTTTTGCTATCCAATCAGAAATGAATCTCAGATGGGTGCAGAGCTGGTATATCCTAATATTAGGTAGATCCAAGCCCCTTTGGACCCAGGTAACTGTAAAACTGAAATATTTAGCCTTGGTCGTCTCTTGCTCCATATAAAAGAACTCAACCATCCATTTAAATCTTTCAGAACCCTTTTAGTGAAAACTACTGGGATCATCTGAATAGGGTAAAACAACCTAGGCAATATGTTCATCTTAACTAATGAAATTCGTCCCAACCATGAGACAGGAAGGGAGTTCCAATGATCAAAGTCCTGCTTTATTTTGTCAAATAGGGGTGTAAAGTTAATTTTGGATATTTGGTTAAAGTTAGGGGTCACAAAAATTCCCAGGTACCTAAACCTGGTGGAGACCATTTGAAAGGAAAAGAAGATATAGTATTTGGATAACCCTCAGGAGCAGGATTTATTCTGGGTTAGAGATTGCAAACCAAACTGAACCAATCAGCTGTGAGTAAAGTGATGCGTATCTGATGCAATAAAGCCACCCCCCCCCCCCGTATCTCTTGCTCCAAAATAAAGCCGTTTATAGTGTAAACTTTAGAGACAGAATTGCTCATCTTTTTATGCTAATTTATTATATATGAATTATAATTGCTTTTAATTTATATACTATGTTCATATAATCATTATAGTCTATTAACAATATTCAACTTTGCTGTTAAATTATTATAAGACATGTATTCATATATACTGTTTTTAAACGGGTATTCATTTGACCTCTTTGTGCATCTATAATTATTAAGCCTATTTGTTTTATTAAAATCATGCATTGATATAGTCAGATATTTTCTTTCAGCTGCTTCTCAAACTTTAGCTGCAGTAGCAGTGTTTATTCCTGCTTTGTAAACGCTTTTAATTTCATGATAATCTTCTAAATTATCTAAATCTTCCGAAGAGAAGTGAATTGCGCTGTCTCTCCCGCGAGAAGTGAATCAATAGGCTTGTTTGAGATGCGCCTTGCCTCGCCTGAAATGTAGCCGAGAGTAGGCGGCTGCAGTGAGGGGAGGAGTGAAAAAAGCGCAGGCAAGCCGGACAGTTCTCTCTTCTCGCCGTGGATCAGTTAAAGGGGTGAGTTAAAGGGGTGGTAAAACATTTTTTCGAAGGCTCGATTGTGTTTGTGGGGTGCACTGTAACGTGTTCATGCTTCATTTTTAAAAATTCGCATTATTTTTCACATATTTAACCATTATTCTACACTGCTCTGTCCCTCCTTGTAAAAACGGTCGAATGATTTCCGGGTTCTATGAAGGTCCTCACCCCCCCTGGCACACACCAACACACTGATGCTTTGCTAGGTACTTTTGCATGTGTTAATGCTTACTAGTTCTTGACTGCAAAATATAGTTAACTTGATCTTTCTTATTTTAATGTGTTTGAAGTTTTAATTACACCATGTTTAAGTCAATTGGTGAAGTATTTTATGGAAGTAAAATAATGACAAATGTTTTTGAAACAAAAAAGCTTGTTGAATTGCTCTAGAAAATATGCAGTGCATTAACCGTGCTTGCATTTTAATGCATTGTATTTTTAGGGCTTGCATTTTTATGGGCTGAAATTTGACATGGTCGTATTTCAATTCAAAATATTTCACACACATTTTCATTATTAAAAATTAAATAATCCATATTCACCTTTCATATTTACATTTACATTTATCTGACACTTTTATCCAAAGCGACTTACAATTGCTATATGTCGCTATACAATTTGTACAATTTGTACAGTAATTTCGGGGCGGCAGTGGCTCAGTGGTTCATGTAGGTTGTCTACAAACCGAAAGGTTGGTGGTTCAATCTCCGGTTCCACCTGACCAAGTGCTGAGGTGTCCATGAGCAAGACACCTAACCCCAGCTGCTCCCGACGAGCTGGATGGCGCCTTGCATGGCTGACACCGCCGTCGGTGTATGAATGGGTGAATGTGAGGCTATGTAAAGCGCTTTGGTGGCCATAGGTCTGTGAAAGCGCTATATAAAAATGCAGTCCATATATATGTCAGAGGTCGCACGCCTCTGGAGCAACTAGGGGTTAAGTGTCTTGCTCAGGGACACATTGGTGTCTCACAGTGGATTCGAACCCGGGTCTCTCACACCAAAGGCATGTGTCTTATCCATTGCGCCACACCACCCCGTATCATATTTCACTTCCAAAATATGTTTATGTTCATTCTGTTTAAAAATTCAACCTATAATATTCGACAGGCAATATTCGATCCATTTTATTTTGCTTTACAAATTCACTTCCTCAAAATTCAAAAGAAAATTCAACATTTCACATCCGGGAACTGCAGGAATAGCAGTAGAGTACCGATTCATATTATCCATTTGCTGTTAGTCTATCTCACCAGCAGGAGGCGCAACGGCTGTTGAAGAAGACCAGAGCAACAGGTGAGAGAGTCATTCATATATGTACACTTCTGAAATACTTAAAGGGATTGTTCACCCAAAAATGAAAATTCTATCATTGTTTACTCACCCTCAAGTTGTTCCAAACCTGTATGAGTTTCTTTGTTCTGCTGAACACAAAGGAAGATATTTGGAAGAATGTTTGTAACCAAACAGATCTCGGTCCCCATTGACTACCATAGTATATTTTTTTCCTACTATGGAAGTCAATGGGGACCGAGATCTGTTGATTACAAACGTTCTTCCAAATATCTTCCTTTGTGTTCAGCAGAACAAAGAAACTCATACAGGTTTGGAACAACTTGAGGGTGAGTAAATGATGACAGAATTTTCATTTTTGGGTGAACTATCCCTTTAACTTAGACAATCACCTCTGATATCTGATCACTCTAAATTGTAATGTGGACTCATGCTTTTTCTGTAAAGCTGCTTTGAAACGATGTGTATTGTGGAAAGAGCTATACAAATAAATGTGAATTGAATTGAATTTATAGGAATGGAGCAAGCAGCTTTCTCTATTGTGAACAAGATTCTAACGTTATTACCCAAAGCTGATGTACAGATCAAACGTTACATCTAAGGTAAACGTATATTTCTCTCGGTTGTTTAGTTTCCTTAACTTTATATCGTGGCCCTGTTCCCTAAATACTTCATACTCCAGGATTCCCCTGCCGTTCTTAAATAGATTGTGTCGCATACATTTGTACAAAAACTATATATTATATCTGACTTAAGGTGATCTCCCATCTCCATTACTCAGATTGGCCTTGCCCCTTCCAAGAAGTCACTATCACTGCTTTAACCACCATGGGCTCAAGAATAATCGGATCTTCTCTTATTACCGCACAGCATTACCAGACCTGACTCCTAAGTTTATCTTTGCATGAATGTTTGTTAGCAGTTCAGCCGCAGCAAAGAGACTCAAACAATTACACATTTATTTTTGCGATGGCCTCAGCAGAAGTGTTGGAATTTTTCAGCTCAGTCTATCAGAGAGGAACAGAATAGTGATGGATCAACCAGGTGATGATTTTTCAGAGACCAGAAATAAATGGAAGAAAACCAGAAGGACTTCTGGAATGATACTGGAAGCAGTAAAAGAAATAGATTGTTATTGTCAGCAGTGTAAGTGAAATAGCTGTGTAAGAGTTTTAGCATAAATAAAGCTGGCAATTTACAACAGTTACTGACAAATCTTATACAGCACAAGTGCTAATATTCCAGTGCACTATCATCAGTCAATAAACATGAGCTCATATCAAAAGACCATCGAAAGGGGTTTGATTGATAAATAATTAAAATCTTAACTGATCACAAGAATTTATTTAATGCTCACAATGCATTGTGGACATCCTAATACATGGTCAAAAGTCCATTTATCCAATATATGAAGAAAGTAAGTATTAAGAAAGTTCCAACCTACCTTTCATATAAATCCTGACAGAGAAAACACATGAAAGACGAGAAGCAGGTGAATAATCAGGAGATGCAGGTGAATGAAAAACAGACCAAAACAGTAGATCAAAATAATTTATTCCTTTTTACATTAAATCTTTCTAAATTTCAACTTAAGAGTAAAATTTACAGTCAATTGAGCTCAGCTAGTTTGCACAATTCAATAAAAACCAGCTCAAACAAACCACCGAAAGCCACCGAATGCAACATCATGCTTGTACTAGCTGAAAAACCAGAACAGAATATGCAATTCATGTTTATATCTTTGCTGTGGTGCATCATGGGAGGTGGGAGACACCAAATGAAGAAGATGAAGGGGGTTGTTTGTTGTTAAAAAATTAAAAAGCTTTTCAATTAGCAAATATGTATAAATGGCTGTTAAATAATAATTTGTGGATTAGGGAATGTACAAAAAGGTTTTTATATTGAGATTTGGTTGTTTGGTGAAATTAATTCCTGGTTGTTTGTATGTCTATCAATGGTTGTGCCCATGAGTATAAATGCCCACAAGCTGAACTTGCACAGGATGCTCAGTCTGTGATGGAAACTGGAGAGTGAGAAAGCTGCTGAAGGTTGGAAGGCTTAAGCCTGGTCTCAGACTTCAATGCATGTTTGTGCTGTTTTAACTGAAAGCAATTTGCACTGAGACATATCATAATGTCCGTACCATTATTCTGTTTCAAGATGCAAAATGGAAATGCTTTTTCCGTATATGTATATTTTTTTTTCATTCTTGCATTTCTTTAGTCTTCACTGGTGTTTTTATTAATTGTTTTTCAGATGCTTCATTGTCACTGGAAAAGGGTGAGTAACATTCAGCTAAATCCCACACAAAGCTCCTAGGGTGTTTATTCCACAGCTCTTCAGATTTAGTGATTTGAGTTTGAACCATTTCTAATAAGGACTGTCTTTGTCTACCTAAAAGGTGTAAAGGGACTGGTTTTATTTTAATCCTAAATGAGTCCTTTGGATCTATGCAATTTACTTAAGTATTTTAACATTGAATTAAGAACTTATTTGTTCTTAATATTGAACCATTTAATAGTTTGCCCAGTAGGCATTTACTTCAGGCATCATTTATTGACTGTCATAAATTTTATTTCTGTGTAATGTTTTAAATGTTTTCATTTAAATACATAGTTTTATACAGTGTTGAATCAGAATGAGTTAAATTGTAATACAGACTGAATGCAGTGTTTTAATGGCATTGCTGGCTGTATAGTTTATGAGACTAAAGAGCCATTTTACAAATGTTACCTAACCCTAATGCCTTTTTATTCATACTGTATAAAGCTGTATAAGTAATTTGCTTTGTACACCATACTCCTGAAATTGCTGCTTTTGTATGTATGCCTTCAACTCATGTATCCAATTTAAGTTTTGCTTGTCTATGTCTGCTGTCTCAATGGCCCTTTTGTATTTGTGCATTTTCCCATCTTTGTATTTATATTCCTATCCCTTCTCTTTGCATTTGCATTTATGACTGCTCTTGTCTTTTGCATTATTTTCTAGCCTATTTTTTGTTTTGTTTATGATTTAATGTCTTCAATACATCTTTAATTTATGCTCCTTGCCTTATTAGCCATTATGCTGTTTTGTGGCCCTGTCCCATTGACTATTTTATGGCCATTGCTATTTTTCCAAAAGGTTGTATTTTGTATTGAAATGTACTGCATACATTTTTTTGTCTTTACTGTTTGTGTATGTTGTATATGTATGCACTTGTTTTTATTATCTGACTGCCTTTGGTGTGTTAGTATTAGTGGCTGTCTTACTATGCCCTTTTTCTGCTTTGTGGTTTTTCTCTATGCTCTTGTACCCATTTGTATTTTTATCTGATGCTGCGATTTCATTTAACCTATTTGAATTCGGGTTCACTGGCTACTTCATTCATTTTCATGAACTTTCATGAATGTGGAGAACTTTCTTTTTAAGTGTTCAACAGTTGGACTTGGGTGTGTGGGACTTGTCCAGGATAGATTTCAACCCTGCAACCCAACAGTCTATCAACTGCAGGTGCATATCAAAGTCACTTAAGCTACAATATATGGGTGTGCCTCCCACTCACAAAGACAAAGTTTGTTTTTTTTCTTAAGTGTTTTTATTTTATTTTTTTTATTTATATTGTACTAATTGGTTCCATTCAAGATTATGTTTGTCTTTGTCCCTTTTTTTTTATTCATCCTTTTCATTTTTATTTTGTGAAATTTTGTTGGTCTCTGTCTTTGCATTTATGCATATTATGTATATTTAGGTCTTTATTAAATGTTTTTAAATGCATTTCACTTGTTTCTTGCATTGTCTGTTTGCCTTTTATGCCATTGTTTGCTCCTTCTAATATTGTAAAGCTTGGGTTAGGGTTACTCTATATTGATTGATTCCCTGTTATCTGACCCTTGACTGTTTATTGATTCTCGTTTCTTCATCTGCTGCCTGTCCCGACCTCCGCCTGGTATTGTTTATGATTCTGGATTTCCTTTGACATTCTTGGCACTGTTCTCTGAGTACTGCCTGTCTGACCATTCTCTATTAAATAATACTGCAAATGTATCCGAACGTCTCTGACTCTGCATCACAGGTTTATGGTCCATATTTCTGTTTCGATGTTCTGTTTTTTAAAGCCTTTTTGTTTCTACCCTTTTTAATGATTGTAGTTGTGCCCATATGCCACTTTGTGTAATTTGTAATACCCTATTTGTAAAATCCTAACCCTTTCTTTATTTTTTCTTTTTCTTTTTCTTTTTTATTATTTTAAAGTACTTGTCAGGTTTATATTCTGTTTTGGTTTATTTTGTGTTTTCATTATCCTGTGTTTCTCGTTCCCTCCAGCTGTTTAGACAGTCCAGGCTGATTTCCTTCCTACTCTGCATGAAGCCTCTCATTGATGCTCCTTCTCCCACCTCCTCTACCCATGCCATCTAGTTAATGGGGCCTGTGTCCCCTGGCTCCTTTCAGCCCTTTGGCTCATCCTTCATTGGCCACCCTTTAATCCTTGGGTCCACCTTTGGCTTCCAGATTACCAGCATTTAATAGTTGTTGATCCTCTGTCTTCGTGCCAAGCCCCGGACTTTAACTTTCACTCTGTTGACCTATCAACTCTACCATGGGCAGTTATCACTCAAGCTGTATCGGGCTCCCTCGTCCCTCTGACTCCACATTGGTCAGTTATTACCCTGTTTGCACCACAGTCTTCCGATCCTACGGCTATGCTTTGTCCCTCCACCCCTATGGTTCTGCCTTTGCCATCCAGTGCAGTGGTCTTGCCTTGGGTTTTCGGCTCTGCCTAGGTCCCCACCTCTAATGGCTCCATCTGAGTTGGTTGTCCCACGGCTTCTGCCTGGCCCATTTACCAAATTCTTTTATCGACTGTGCCATGGCCCTACATCCTGGTGAGCATGTTGGGAACTAACCCTAACCCTAACCCTTACGTGTAACTTCATGGTCCTTTTTTTTTACCCTTTTGTATAGATGTTAATGTTTTGTATTTATGCTGTTGATTGACTTGTAATGCATTTTGTTGTATTGTAAAAGTGTGTTGCATGTTGTTTTTAGAAAAATAAATAAATATGTTAATTTTGTATCTTTTAATTGTATGTTTTTTTTTTTTTTTTAAAGGGGTAGTTCCCTCTGTCACAACTCTCTCCAGCTCCACATCTCTCCACTCATCCTCTTTTGCCTCTTTATTCATACTTTTATTTCATACTTTAAATTTTTTTGTTGTTTCAGTTTGTACAGTTTTGTTTTCCTGCTTAAGTTTACGTGTAACTTCATGGTCCTTTTTTTTTACCCTTTTGTATAGATGTTAATGTTTTGTATTTATGCTGTTGATTGACTTGTAATGCATTTTGTTGTATTGTAAAAGTGTGTTGCATGTTGTTTTTAGAAAAATAAATATGTTAATTTTGTATCTTTTAATTGTATGTTTTTTTTTTTTTTAAAGGGGTAGAGTCCCAGGGGTAGAGTCCCAGGGGTAGAGTCCCAGGGGTAGAGTCCCAGGGGTAGAGTCCCAGGGGTAGAGTCCCAGGGGTAGAGTCCCAGGGGTAGAGTCCCAGGGGTAGAGTCCCAGGGGTAGAGTCCCAGGGGTAGAGTCCCAGGGGTAGAGTCCCAGGGGTAGAGTCCCAGGGGTAGAGTCCCAGGGGTAGAGTCCCAGGGGTAGAGTCCCAGGGGTAGAGTCCCAGGGGTAGAGTCCCAGGGGTAGAGTCCCAGGGGTAGAGTCCCAGGGGTAGAGTCCCAGGGGTAGAGTCCCAGGGGTAGAGTCCCAGGGGTAGAGTCCCAGGGGTAGAGTCCCAGGGGTAGAGTCCCAGGGGTAGAGTCCCAGGGGTAGAGTCCCAGGGGTAGAGTCCCAGGGGTAGAGTCCCAGGGGTAGAGTCCCAGGGGTAGAGTCCCAGGGGTAGAGTCCCAGGGGTAGAGTCCCAGGGGTAGAGTCCCAGGGGTAGAGTCCCAGGGGTAGAGTCCCAGGGGTAGAGTCCCAGGGGTAGAGTCCCAGGGGTAGAGTCCCAGGGGTAGAGTCCCAGGGGTAGAGTCCCAGGGGTAGAGTCCCAGGGGTAGAGTCCCAGGGGTAGAGTCCCAGGGGTAGAGTCCCAGGGGTAGAGTCCCAGGGGTAGAGTCCCAGGGGTAGAGTCCCAGGGGTAGAGTCCCAGGGGTAGAGTCCCAGGGGTAGAGTCCCAGGGGTAGAGTCCCAGGGGTAGAGTCCCAGGGGTAGAGTCCCAGGGGTAGAGTCCCAGGGGTAGAGTCCCAGGGGTAGAGTCCCAGGGGTAGAGTCCCAGGGGTAGAGTCCCAGGGGTAGAGTCCCAGGGGTAGAGTCCCAGGGGTAGAGTCCCAGGGGTAGAGTCCCAGGGGTAGAGTCCCAGGGGTAGAGTCCCAGGGGTAGAGTCCCAGGGGTAGAGTCCCAGGGGTAGAGTCCCAGGGGTAGAGTCCCAGGGGTAGAGTCCCAGGGGTAGAGTCCCAGGGGTAGAGTCCCAGGGGTAGAGTCCCAGGGGTAGAGTCCCAGGGGTAGAGTCCCAGGGGTAGAGTCCCAGGGGTAGAGTCCCAGGGGTAGAGTCCCAGGGGTAGAGTCCCAGGGGTAGAGTCCCAGGGGTAGAGTCCCAGGGGTAGAGTCCCAGGGGTAGAGTCCCAGGGGTAGAGTCCCAGGGGTAGAGTCCCAGGGGTAGAGTCCCAGGGGTAGAGTCCCAGGGGTAGAGTCCCAGGGGTAGAGTCCCAGGGGTAGAGTCCCAGGGGTAGAGTCCCAGGGGTAGAGTCCCAGGGGTAGAGTCCCAGGGGTAGAGTCCCAGGGGTAGAGTCCCAGGGGTAGAGTCCCAGGGGTAGAGTCCCAGGGGTAGAGTCCCAGGGGTAGAGTCCCAGGGGTAGAGTCCCAGGGGTAGAGTCCCAGGGGTAGAGTCCCAGGGGTAGAGTCCCAGGGGTAGAGTCCCAGGGGTAGAGTCCCAGGGGTAGAGTCCCAGGGGTAGAGTCCCAGGGGTAGAGTCCCAGGGGTAGAGTCCCAGGGGTAGAGTCCCAGGGGTAGAGTCCCAGGGGTAGAGTCCCAGGGGTAGAGTCCCAGGGGTAGAGTCCCAGGGGTAGAGTCCCAGGGGTAGAGTCCCAGGGGTAGAGTCCCAGGGGTAGAGTCCCAGGGGTAGAGTCCCAGGGGTAGAGTCCCAGGGGTAGAGTCCCAGGGGTAGAGTCCCAGGGGTAGAGTCCCAGGGGTAGAGTCCCAGGGGTAGAGTCCCAGGGGTAGAGTCCCAGGGGTAGAGTCCCAGGGGTAGAGTCCCAGGGGTAGAGTCCCAGGGGTAGAGTCCCAGGGGTAGAGTCCCAGGGGTAGAGTCCCAGGGGTAGAGTCCCAGGGGTAGAGTCCCAGGGGTAGAGTCCCAGGGGTAGAGTCCCAGGGGTAGAGTCCCAGGGGTAGAGTCCCAGGGGTAGAGTCCCAGGGGTAGAGTCCCAGGGGTAGAGTCCCAGGGGTAGAGTCCCAGGGGTAGAGTCCCAGGGGTAGAGTCCCAGGGGTAGAGTCCCAGGGGTAGAGTCCCAGGGGTAGAGTCCCAGGGGTAGAGTCCCAGGGGTAGAGTCCCAGGGGTAGAGTCCCAGGGGTAGAGTCCCAGGGGTAGAGTCCCAGGGGTAGAGTCCCAGGGGTAGAGTCCCAGGGGTAGAGTCCCAGGGGTAGAGTCCCAGGGGTAGAGTCCCAGGGGTAGAGTCCCAGGGGTAGAGTCCCAGGGGTAGAGTCCCAGGGGTAGAGTCCCAGGGGTAGAGTCCCAGGGGTAGAGTCCCAGGGGTAGAGTCCCAGGGGTAGAGTCCCAGGGGTAGAGTCCCAGGGGTAGAGTCCCAGGGGTAGAGTCCCAGGGGTAGAGTCCCAGGGGTAGAGTCCCAGGGGTAGAGTCCCAGGGGTAGAGTCCCAGGGGTAGAGTCCCAGGGGTAGAGTCCCAGGGGTAGAGTCCCAGGGGTAGAGTCCCAGGGGTAGAGTCCCAGGGGTAGAGTCCCAGGGGTAGAGTCCCAGGGGTAGAGTCCCAGGGGTAGAGTCCCAGGGGTAGAGTCCCAGGGGTAGAGTCCCAGGGGTAGAGTCCCAGGGGTAGAGTCCCAGGGGTAGAGTCCCAGGGGTAGAGTCCCAGGGGTAGAGTCCCAGGGGTAGAGTCCCAGGGGTAGAGTCCCAGGGGTAGAGTCCCAGGGGTAGAGTCCCAGGGGTAGAGTCCCAGGGGTAGAGTCCCAGGGGTAGAGTCCCAGGGGTAGAGTCCCAGGGGTAGAGTCCCAGGGGTAGAGTCCCAGGGGTAGAGTCCCAGGGGTAGAGTCCCAGGGGTAGAGTCCCAGGGGTAGAGTCCCAGGGGTAGAGTCCCAGGGGTAGAGTCCCAGGGGTAGAGTCCCAGGGGTAGAGTCCCAGGGGTAGAGTCCCAGGGGTAGAGTCCCAGGGGTAGAGTCCCAGGGGTAGAGTCCCAGGGGTAGAGTCCCAGGGGTAGAGTCCCAGGGGTAGAGTCCCAGGGGTAGAGTCCCAGGGGTAGAGTCCCAGGGGTAGAGTCCCAGGGGTAGAGTCCCAGGGGTAGAGTCCCAGGGGTAGAGTCCCAGGGGTAGAGTCCCAGGGGTAGAGTCCCAGGGGTAGAGTCCCAGGGGTAGAGTCCCAGGGGTAGAGTCCCAGGGGTAGAGTCCCAGGGGTAGAGTCCCAGGGGTAGAGTCCCAGGGGTAGAGTCCCAGGGGTAGAGTCCCAGGGGTAGAGTCCCAGGGGTAGAGTCCCAGGGGTAGAGTCCCAGGGGTAGAGTCCCAGGGGTAGAGTCCCAGGGGTAGAGTCCCAGGGGTAGAGTCCCAGGGGTAGAGTCCCAGGGGTAGAGTCCCAGGGGTAGAGTCCCAGGGGTAGAGTCCCAGGGGTAGAGTCCCAGGGGTAGAGTCCCAGGGGTAGAGTCCCAGGGGTAGAGTCCCAGGGGTAGAGTCCCAGGGGTAGAGTCCCAGGGGTAGAGTCCCAGGGGTAGAGTCCCAGGGGTAGAGTCCCAGGGGTAGAGTCCCAGGGGTAGAGTCCCAGGGGTAGAGTCCCAGGGGTAGAGTCCCAGGGGTAGAGTCCCAGGGGTAGAGTCCCAGGGGTAGAGTCCCAGGGGTAGAGTCCCAGGGGTAGAGTCCCAGGGGTAGAGTCCCAGGGGTAGAGTCCCAGGGGTAGAGTCCCAGGGGTAGAGTCCCAGGGGTAGAGTCCCAGGGGTAGAGTCCCAGGGGTAGAGTCCCAGGGGTAGAGTCCCAGGGGTAGAGTCCCAGGGGTAGAGTCCCAGGGGTAGAGTCCCAGGGGTAGAGTCCCAGGGGTAGAGTCCCAGGGGTAGAGTCCCAGGGGTAGAGTCCCAGGGGTAGAGTCCCAGGGGTAGAGTCCCAGGGGTAGAGTCCCAGGGGTAGAGTCCCAGGGGTAGAGTCCCAGGGGTAGAGTCCCAGGGGTAGAGTCCCAGGGGTAGAGTCCCAGGGGTAGAGTCCCAGGGGTAGAGTCCCAGGGGTAGAGTCCCAGGGGTAGAGTCCCAGGGGTAGAGTCCCAGGGGTAGAGTCCCAGGGGTAGAGTCCCAGGGGTAGAGTCCCAGGGGTAGAGTCCCAGGGGTAGAGTCCCAGGGGTAGAGTCCCAGGGGTAGAGTCCCAGGGGTAGAGTCCCAGGGGTAGAGTCCCAGGGGTAGAGTCCCAGGGGTAGAGTCCCAGGGGTAGAGTCCCAGGGGTAGAGTCCCAGGGGTAGAGTCCCAGGGGTAGAGTCCCAGGGGTAGAGTCCCAGGGGTAGAGTCCCAGGGGTAGAGTCCCAGGGGTAGAGTCCCAGGGGTAGAGTCCCAGGGGTAGAGTCCCAGGGGTAGAGTCCCAGGGGTAGAGTCCCAGGGGTAGAGTCCCAGGGGTAGAGTCCCAGGGGTAGAGTCCCAGGGGTAGAGTCCCAGGGGTAGAGTCCCAGGGGTAGAGTCCCAGGGGTAGAGTCCCAGGGGTAGAGTCCCAGGGGTAGAGTCCCAGGGGTAGAGTCCCAGGGGTAGAGTCCCAGGGGTAGAGTCCCAGGGGTAGAGTGTGTAGGGTTAGGGTTAGGGTTAGGGTTAGGTTAGGGTTAGAGTGGGTTAGGGTTAGGGTTAGGGTTAGGGTTAGGGTTAGGGTTAGGTTAGGGTTAGGGTTAGGGTTAGAGTTAGGGTTAGGGTTAGGGTTAGGGTTAGGGTTAGGTTAGGTTAGGGTTAGAGTTAGAGTTAGAGTTAGGGTTAGAGTGTAGGGTTAGGGTTAGAGTTAGGGTTAGAGTTAGGGTTAGGTTAGGGTTAGGGTTAGGTTAGGGTTAGGGTTAGAGTTAGGGTTAGGGTTAGGGTTAGATTAGGGTTAGGGTTAGAGTTAGAGTAGGTTAGGTTAGGGTTAGGGTTAGAGTTAGGGTTAGGGTTAGAGTTAGGGTTAGGTTAGGGTTAGGGTTAGGGTTAGAGTTAGGGTTAGGTTAGGGTTAGGGTTAGGGTTAGGGTTAGGGTTAGAGTTAGGGTTAGAGTGTTAGGGTTAGGGTTAGGGTTAGGGTTAGAGTTAGGGTTAGGGTTAGGGTTAGGGTTAGGGTTAGGGTTAGGGTTAGAGTTAGGGTTAGGGTTAGGGTTAGAGTGTAGGTTAGGGTTAGGGTGTAGGGTTAGGGTTAGGGTTAGGGTTAGGGTTAGGGTTAGGGTTAGGGTTAGGGTTAGGGTTAGGGTTAGAGTGGGTTAGGGTTAGGGTTAGGGTTAGGGTTAGGGTTAGGGTTAGGGTTAGGGTTAGAGTTAGGGTTAGGGTTAGGGTTAGAGTTAGGGTTAGGATTAGGGTTAGGGTTAGGGTTAGGGTTAGGGTTAGGGTTAGGGTTAGGGTTAGGGTTAGGGTTAGGGTTAGAGTTAGAGTTAGAGTTAGGGTTAGGGTTAGGGTTAGAGTTTAGGGTTAGGGTTAGAGAGGGTTAGAGTTAGGGTTAGAGTTAGGGTTAGGGTTAGGGTTAGGGTTAGGGTTAGGGTTAGGGTTAGGGTGAGTTAGGGTTAGAGTTAGGGTTAGGGTTAGGGTTAGGGTTAGGGTTAGGGTTAGGGTTAGGGTTAGAGTGTTAGGGTTAGGGTTAGAGTTAGGGTTAGGGTTAGGGTTAGGGTTAGGGTTAGGGTTAGGGTTAGAGTTAGGGTTAGGGTTAGAGTTAGGGTTAGGGTTAGGGTTAGGGTTAGGGTTAGGGTTAGGGTTAGGGTTAGGGTTAGGGTTAGGGTTAGGGTTAGGGTTAGGGTTAGGGTTAGGGTTAGGGTTAGGGTTAGGGTTAGGGTTAGAGTGTGGGTTAGGGTTAGAGTGTGGGTTAGGGTTAGGGTTAGGGTTAGGGTTAGAGTTAGGGTTAGGGTTAGGGTTAGGGTTAGGGTTAGGGGTAGGGTTAGGGTTAGGGTTAGGGTTAGGGTTAGAGGTTAGGGTTAGGGTTAGGGTTAGGGTTAG